>NW_018735362.1:0-54813 GCF_002204515.2 Aedes aegypti
GTGTGGTTTCGCTCTTCCGGGTGAAACATTATCAGAACTATTGAAAGTTTAATAAACATTATTGTGTAAGTGACGGAAGTTAGTTTTTATTAAAGAAAGAAAAGCAATTTCGAGATTTCCGGGCAGCCTAGAAGTCATCCATGTCCATCGCGGAGGCCTGATTCAAGAACTTTTTATACAGTGCCATGAATTGCGCCACGAATGCTTCCAGGTGGAAGATGTGCTTGCTTCCCTGCTGCATCCGATGTTCGTAAGTTCCGGCAAAGTTAAGCGTTTGCGTCTTCAGGCTCATGTCGCAATTTTTGACTAGATTCTCCACCAACCCTCGGAAGATGATATCGGATGGGACGCCCTGCGAAAGAAGCTCATATAGACGCTCCCGGACGGCTTCCAACTTTTGGGGTGATTGCTCCTGGACGATCTGGTTGGCGGTTTCCCGGAGGAACACCTGCCAATCGATTTCCGGCACTTCTTGGTTGACCGTAAACGGATATTGTTGGACCTTGCAGGCTTCCAGCATAAGAATCGCCCGACGAAGATTACGTTCCGATTTCTCGGTGATTCTTGTGGCCAGCTCCGAGGGGATGTGAAGACCTTCCTTTTTGCAGATGTTCTGTGAAGGGATTAAGGTTTGTGTGATAGTCTCTTAATTGTAATTGTAATTGTAATTTATTAACGTTACGATACCCTGTCTTAATAATGAAAATGCCTGGAAATACTCACGTTCAGAATACTGACGATCTCCTCGTTGGTCGGAGCCGACACTCGAATCCCCAAGCAACGACTCTTCACCGCCGGAATGACTCGCGAAGTGGAATTGACGCAAAGCACCAACCGGCAGGTGGCCACGTATTTCTCCATGGTTCTTCTTAGGGCGTGCTGAGCGTCTTTGGTCAGCTCGTCCACTTCCGAGAGCACGATCGTTTTGAACTCGCGCTGCCCACTGGGATCGATCTGTTGCGTTTGGGCAATCTGCTTGATCATATCGGTGATGACAACCCGATCATAGATTCCGGCATCCGATGGATTCACTTCGATGTGATAGTTGCTGCTGACGGTCATGATTTCCACCTTGCGATTCGAGGGGGTGGTAAAGTTCATCACTTCGTTCCGGAGACGCTCCACTCCCGAGCCGTACAGTTCCCGCAGGAGGCACATGATCCGGGTCTTCTTTCCTGCGCCAGACGGGCCGTAGAACATCAAATGCGGAAAGTCTCCCTGGGCGCAAAGGTTCGTGAGGTGCGTGGCTTGCGTTTTGTGGTAGTCTAGTTTCGAGAGTTCACGCGGGCGGTAACGGTCAACCCAGAGAGCCATTTTGAACGAGGTTTTCAGGCGGAAATCACTGAATAATCACAAAAATTATTAACTTTTGAAGAGCGTTGGAACTTGAAGTTTTTGTTTGTATCGCTTGATCGTTGCGCGCCAACTTTAGATTGAAGCCCTTCGGAAACATACAGTTACAGCTGCAGACATGTCAAAACTACTCGAAACGTGCTCAAAATCCCGGGAGCTGATACCACTCCAGTGGCAGTTGCATTGAGTTTGTCAAAATCAGCTGTTTTCAAACTGACAACATAAAAGTGCATTTTTGTTATCACAAAATAAATTGCATCGGAAATTTGTAATTTTAATTTTTCATAAAAAAGTGATTGTAATCAACGTAGAATGTGAGGAAAATGGTTCGAAGAATCTTTTCAGTAAGCACCTTCCAAACATCAAACTGGCCACTCGTTTCGAACGCTGATGGCAATGAGATTCAGGTAAGTTCCCCAAATCCCCCAAAGATCTCTCCACTTTTCTTATGTTTCCGTACCTCATAATCAGGTGGAACGTCGCGAAGATGAGGAACAGAAGCGCAAGGAGCAGGAAATCATCGACATCCTGGTGGGGGCCGGGTACTACCGGGCGCATATCCAGGGTTTGTCCATCTTCGACAAAATCGTCGGCGGAATGACCTGGTGCATCGAGGCTTGCGATTACGACGTGGACGTAGATCTGCTCTTCCACGAGAATCTGACCATCGGACAGAAGATGTAAGTGATTCGTTGCCAGGGTTGGTAGCGGGGCTCTTCATAAAGACTTGATCCTTATTATTTAATGCAGGGGTTTTCAGCCTTTTTTGCTCGCGGAGCACTTTTTTAAAATAAATTGTTGCGCGGAGCACCTGTTATGATATCCGTTTGAAATCTGATTTTTTACACACTTAAATCGAGACTGTAATTCCTACTAAAATCTTAAAGTGAGATTTATAGTCAGTGACAAAAGTTGAGTAACCAATTGCTGTTTTTCCATACAAAATGCCCAAGTTTGGAGCTTCGTATCTCAGCTTCTGGTAGTTTCTGATGATGAACTACAAATAACCTGAAATTTTGTGAATTTATTACAATGACTTTTAGAGAGTTGTTCGAAGACTAAAGTAAGTAATCGAGTTATATTTTATTTAACTCACAAACGGGTGGTTGATGTTTCTAGTAAATTTGTGTAACTTCTGAAAGGGAATGATTTCGCCGAGAAAGCCAATAAATACCGATTTTAATTTAATCTCTTCAGTATAATTTCCAATTTTTTTTTTATTTGATTTAGCAAGCTTTTTTATTTCAGAATTAAACTGTACCAATTAGGCATCTAAGGGTTCATGTACAAATTATGTCAAGCTCCAGGAAGGAGAGGTTCAGGTACTGAGTGACAAGCCTAACAAAATTTTTGGAGATCTCATACAAAAAGTTTGACAAGAAGGAAACCAAATGGAGCTATACCTATTTGCTTTTTTTTGACTTTCAATTTTAGTTCGAACACAGCGAGTTTCTGCAGTGAAATATATTATTTTTTGAGTCCTTCATTAAAAAGTTAACCACAAGTTCAACACTCAAGGATTTATGGGTCAATCCGTGAAATATTTCTAATTTTGTATCACCGTGACCAAATTTTGACTATTATCGGAGTTACATCAGTTGTATTTTCGACGAAAATAAGTATCCCAACAAAACTTTCGCAACCTGAAAGTTTTAAATTACTCTTTCGTGAAAATTGGATCTAAATCCAGAAAAACCCAATTTTGCAGCCAAAGCTTTTCCATACAAAATGTCAATTTTCGTGATCAAACTATCTGGTCAAACAAACGCCAACAGAATATGTTTAACCTTTCATTTCTAACCTTTTTTTTAGTAAAATTCTGAACGTTTTCGTGACTATATCCGAAGTACATGAAATTTCGATAATGATCGAAATCAAGACACCGTTATACACACACGTAAAAATTGTGTTTCATCATCCACTATAACTTCGAAAACATCATAAGGTGAGAATGAATGAAAGAATAGAACCACTGCTAAATTTTTAAGATCGCAAATCAAGAGAACAAATAAGTGGCCTTAAATGAAAATTTGATCGATTGGTCGCAATCAGCGAGTTACTAATTTATCAAATTTTCAGCGTGATTGGTTGTTTTGTTCTCTAAATGTTCTCTATGTATGGCTTGGTTTGGGATAATAAAAGCATTTTCAAATCAAAAAGTTAAGTGTATTTCAAAGCATTGATACAAACTTTCAAAACTGTCGCGGAGCACTTGCTAAGGGCTCGCGGAGCACCAAGTGCTCCGCGGAGCACGATTTGAAAACCACTGATTTAATGCAAGTCTTTATTTTTAATGGAACGTCTCAGAAATCTCTATTGCATTCGAAATGGTCTTCAAAGTCACTTCTTACATTATCCTGCTGATCGTTAATATTGGTACATAATTCTGGAGCAGTGGTTCCCAACATTTTTGAAGCCGCGGCTCTCTTCGATATTCTAGAAACATCTTGCGGACCTCTTAAAATTAACATTCTTGGAATCAAATTTTATGAAAGTTAAGTACAGTCGAATTTCGTTCGTTGCACTTTCTTTTAAATGGGCTACGTTTTAATTGGGCTCCCGTTAGTTGATCTACAGCCCACCTAAAACGAAGGCAAACGTCATTTTCGCCTTAACCTTCGGGCTGTCGCGCTGTTGTACTTTGTACAACAGTTGTGATTTATATTCTAGCATTTTGCAACAAAGATAAAAGACACCCAACCAAAATGTATTCCTCAAGAATCTTCTTAAGAACAATACTCGACAGTTTTTATTTACAGTATGACCCTTTATAATACGGTAAAATCAAAAAATGTACATGGAAGTCGCATAATAATGAATGCACTATGTACGGTTCAAGAAAACCACAGCTTGAAATCGTCATTGTAATTGTAATTGGGTCCTAAAATTTTTAATGAAATCTTGTTTTTATTTAATAACACGAAAGAGCATGTTACTCTACCTACTTTAGCAATTTTTCTCGCTCAAATAATGGCTGTATCATAATAAATCTTCGAGCTGTTTAGTAGAATACCTATAAGTAGATGAAAAAACCGAATTTAGTACTATACCATTTAATTCCACTAGAGTTTGTATCCTTTGACAGATACGCGTATTTCGACCTCAACTGTAAGGCCGTCTTCAGTGTCGTGTACTAGACTCGACTAGTCGAGTCTAGTACACGACACTGAAGACGGCCTTACAGTTGAGGTCGAAATACGCGTATCTGTCAAAGGATACAAACTCTAGTGGAATTAAATGGTATAGTACTAAATTCGGTTTTTTCATCTACTTGGCTGTATCATGTTTAAACTTTAAATTAAAAATGTTGTCCATAAATGAACCTTGACACTTTTGATCATGTTTGACGTTCGCTTAGTGGACAAAAACACCACAGGGGTTTTAGTTCGACCACTGGGGTTGTTCCTATCTGACATTTCATAAGGGACACGGAAAACAAAATACACCCAAAATTTGAGTTTAAGCCAAAGGATGTGACAAAATCTAAAAAAATGTTTTTTGGGCTTAAACCAACGGAAAACATTAGAAAATTGAGTAAACTTGCGTTTTTGGCCTAAACTTAAGCGTTTGGCACTAAAATTGGGACAGGGCTTTAGGACCCTATTGCTCAATCCACACCCTGGCAGACAATTATCCGCCCATCTAGACACGGGCTGGGTGAGGACCTACCAAGCCTCCCCCGTTAACATGTCCTATACCGTTTAGCACACCGGGATCTTCCACAAGCAGGCGCCGGAATTAAAGCGGTCCCACAAGCTTCAGATACATTAAATAGATATAGTCCCTCTGGCAATAAACCGAATGGCGCCCTCCGCTTCACCACTAGTACTGCTTCCCCACACGCCAAGCACAATATCGAAAATAGCGCGTTGTATAGCAAATACAGTACACCACCTCCGACACTATGCCAAATGTACAGGAAAAACAGCACCAGTAAGAAAGCGGAAGACGCACTACTCGGTTCAGTGCCAGAAGGACTATAAGTATAACGAAGAAGAAATGAAAAGATACAGGGTGTCCGCAAATTATCCGAACAGCAAAATATTAGAAAGATGACCTCGCATTGAAAACAATGAAAAATCAATGTCCATGTACCTTTTATAATATATCTATATGCTAACACAAAATACAACTTTAAAAAATTTCGAAATAATTACTTGTTACTGAGATAGGCAAATTCAAATTTTTCGGAAACGTTTTTCCTGAGGGCCGCTAGTCATACTGGAGATGTGTTATCCCTAAAACCTAAAAGAGATGAATCCAAATGTCCTATTATTATTTGAAGTAATCTACAGGAAAGTGGCTTCAAGTTAGACTGAAAATAGAAAATTGTACGGTGCAAATCCAGTGAACTGTATGGACATTTCTCTCCCGTCATAAAGCTCGGAAAACAGCTCCCTTTAAGACACCTCAATACATTTGGGTTGGTTGTGCAATTATTTGAAATCGGAAATGTGTCAAACTTACTTCTTAAGAATATAATAAGCCAATATTTAAAACCATGCAAAAATATTGAATTTATTATGCTTGATTGTATAGAGCCATGTCTTCAAAGTTTGTACGGATAATTTGCGGACACCCTGTAGTAGAGTTGGTTCGGTTATTTGATTGCTGAAACGAAAAAAAAACAGAAAAAAACAGAAACAAAGTGTTAACATTAAAACGGGGTTTTATAATTGATAAATGTATCGATAGTTTCTCATCTGTTACGTTTCCTTATCGTAGCGCTGTCGATTTTTTCCATCTCCAGGGTGTTCGTCTCCGCTCGAGCAATGAGGACCATGATGAAATGAGAATATAAAAATGTGAGCATTAGTGTTGATCTAGTAATAGATTAATTTAAACTGCTTTTCATGTGCTAAGTAACTTGTAAACTCCTACTCAATTATGTTTTGTTGGCCTACACGTTTTATTTAGACACAATTTTTATTTAGAAAACTATTTGGATCCGAATTTTAGGTGCAGATTGAGCATGTTTGATAAAACAAGCATCCTGTTTTCAGTTAAAGAATGTTCAAGAAGTTGATGATTCTGTTATTTATACTGGCTACATACAAGAATTCACTATTGATGTAATATATGGATATTGAAAGTTCCAACGCGCGATTATAATACTTCAGTTTTCGTGCTGTTGTATTGGTGTAAGTAGTGGGAAACCAATCAGTTTGGTGATTCTAACGGTAACAAATAGCAAGACGAAAGGAAAGTTGATAATCTATCATCATTATGATTTCAGTCCTAATTTCATGATCCGTTTAATAAATTCCGCGTATGATTCGGCAATTTTAACAATTTATACATGTGTATTCGAAGAAAACAGACTACGAGCATTTATTACCTGTTGCAAGGTTCCTAATTGATCAGATATTTATCATTTTCTACAGCCTAATTTAATAATACCTACATTGGGTTGTAACAAAAATTTGATCTTGGGATGTTGATTTGCCTCCTAATCATAGTTTCGACAATAGTCACATGCTTACTATCCCTTATGGCAGTGTTGTTGATTCTATTGTCTATCGCTCATCAGTTTCGCGCCACCCGGCAGGGACTTGGTCCTATGTACCCAATACTCTGCTGTGTCTTAACTTCACGCAATACATTCTGTAGATGTGTGATACAGTTTGCGGAATATTATGATTTATCACTTCGTTCAGATGGAAAATTCTGTTATGGTACCATATTCACATATCAGATAACTCCCACCTGGAACGATGTAATACATCGGAGACATGTAGATTCAGATGTATGCATACGATCTATGCCTAGTTCGGCTCTGATCGACAGGCAATCAGTGTATTCAGTTTTTCAACTAGCTTGAAGCGATGAACGTTTCAAGACAAGCTCTCCACTATATCTGCAAGCAATCACCGGTCGTCGATAGACATTTCGGTTCTTTTCTGCTAAAGATAGATCCGATTTTATGCCAAAGACTATGGCTCATGCTTTTCAATACAGCTGGAAAAACAAGAACTACACCCAGCACCAAATAGTACGTAACTATGAGGCGGACCGGAAGGTTTGATGAGCAATCCCCACCAAAAAAAAAAAAAAAAAACACAGCTTGAAATCGTCATAATCCAGATAATATAGAAACTTGGGGTCTTTAGTAAAGTTGTTCTGGAGGTGAAGCGCTATCTGATGGTACCTCATTTAATTCGGAATTTGACCGCTAGGTGGCACTAGTGGGCATGGAAGTTTTACTTTTGTTTTGCAGATTTTTCAGGATCCTGGCCATTTAGAAGGATGTCGTCTTCGGCAAAGTTGTTTAGTAAGTTAAAGACTATCATTATCTATCGAGCTAGTTGATTCAAAATTTTGCCACTAGGTGGCGCTATTGAGCATGAAACTTTTGTTTGCAGATATCTCAGGAGCCTGACCACTTAGAAAGATGGTGTCTTCGGCAAAGTAGTTTGGTAGCTCAAGGGCTATTATTATCTGAGCCAAGAAATACGATATTTTGCCATCAGGCGGCGCTAGTGAGCATGAAATTTTTGTTTTGCGGATACTGCAGGATCTTGATTTTTTAAACAGGCACCTTTGGCAAAGTTGTTCAGAAGCTCAGGGACTATCATTATTTTAATAAATCTTTAACTTTAAGGATTAAACAAAGAAAGAATTTGAGCTACTGAACAACTCTGCCGAAGGCACTATCTTTCTAAGTGATCAGGCTCCAGAGATATTTGCGAAAGCAATGTTTTATGCTCACTAGTGCCGCCTAGTGGCAACATTTTGAATCAACTAGCTCAAACAATGATAGTCCTTGAGTTACCGAACAACTTTGCCGAAGACGCCATCTTTCTAAGTGGTCAGGATCATGAGATCTGGGAAAAGCTTAATGCTCACTAGCGCCGCCTAGTGACGAAATCCCGAATTTCTTGGCTATAGTAATAAAAGCCCATAAGCTACTGATCAATTTTGCCGAAGACGTCATCTATCTAAGTGGTCAGACTCATTAGATATTCGCAAAACCAAGGGTGTTGTACAAAGTACAACGAGCGACTATTCGCGTTACAAAAATTCGCGCGACGACCGAAAGGTTAAAAGCAATCCATGAGACAGCTGCGATCAGCTGGTTTTTTTGTTTACCAAGAGCTTTTGACGTTTCGCAATGAACTAATCTACGATGACGTCACGCCGCAACTTCCAGCGGGAAGAAAATCTCCACTGCGGGCCGTGTTTACAAAAAATGAACAATTTCGCTGCACATTCATCCACTCAATGTTCATCCGGTGAACATTCATTCACTGGATGTTGGTCCGGATGTCATTTTATGTAAACATGGCCCGCATTTACAACGGAAAAGAAAAAGAAAGTCGACAATAAAAGAAGATCGTGGATAAGTCCATCGGAGTGACCGTTCGATTACAAAGGAAAATGTGAAGCTCCGGCAACACTCGCATACTTTGTTTACTCATTCGTTTCGGTTGCATTCACACTTTGAGCTGTCAGTCCTATCCAGGGCTGCCACATAAATATGTTTACAGTGAAAGTCTCCTCCTGCGTCAATACAGTGGGTTTTCCGACATTTTTCGATGCACACCTTGCCTTAAGCTTCATACAAAAAGTACTTTCAGGAATATTATATGTGGCCGTTGCCTTATGGATTGAGTGACTCCTGGTAAGATCGACAGCTTTTAGCATTTGCAATGACGTACATGTATTTAAGATCCATTTTGAATTGCTAGAAGTGCGCAAAAATTAAGACCCTCATGTAAAAAATGGGTCCTTACATTGCGCATCGCTTTTTTTTTTCAAATAAAAATTCGACATATTATATGAAACATTAATTGAATTACTAGAATATTACCGTTTTTGCAAATACACCGCAAATCTCGCATAACTTCTGATCTCGCCCTAAAAGCCATTGGTAATCATGTGTGTAGCTCATTGTTTCTGAGCATTTGAATGGATTTTCATGTTATTTCACAACGCTATGGGGAAGAAAGGATCATTATCTATCTGCCCGTGATGTTGGTTTGGATGCTTATTCTTTCATTTGCTCAGAAACAACGAGCTACACACGTGGCTACCAATGGCTTTTAGGGCGTTATCTCAGAGTATGCGAGAAATATATTTCTCATAACACAGTTTTGTTCAGAAAAATGTTGATTTTTGGAAGAGCCACTCCTTAGTGCTTGTGCTAAGACGGTGTAAAAGTTGAGGATAATACGTGTGACGATAAGGTTTTTTGGTTATTTACTAACATTAACAAGGGTTTCTTAGTAAACAAATGTATGTCAAATACTTATTTCACATAAACAAACATGTTAGTGAAACAGAATTGTTGAAAAAATCATTGATTAATTTTAATTTTTTCATGCTTGTTAAAAATGCGCAAAGTTTGGAACTGCGCAAAGTAAGGTGCGTACACGGTAGTTGTTTAATGGCCATAGATAACGGTACCTCAGACCATCACTGGATACAGCTAGCTGAAATGCTAGCCAGAGATAACCCTCTAATACTCAACCCCGCCTTTAGACGGGCTACACTTTGGAATTTTGTGTATTTTTTCGTAGCTCGGAAATCAAAATGATTTTATTTTTGGCTTTAACCTTGACTCATGGCACGCATATAAAAAACATTTTTTATGACTTTTGATACTTTTTTTGTATTTTTGAAAATTGTTTGAAAAGTTGTATTCTTGTATAACCTTCAAATGCATATATATTTTTCTACTATCAACCTATCACAGAAGAACAGCTTGGTGGTATTAAAATAATTTCAAACCTGTTTTCCGGTAATTACACGGAAAATAAAAATATTTCCAGAAAAAATAATAAAAATTTAATATTTAAAAGTATTGTAAAAACTTGAATTTTTATTATTGCCAAAAATCAATAATCAGAAGAGGCTTCAAAAAAAATGTAAAAGAATGGGAACGTTCAAAAATAAAAATTATAAAAATCAAAAACCAAAATTCATAAATTTGTGGATAAAAATAATAAAATATAATAATAAATAAAACTTGGGTATTAGAGGGATAAAAGCGCTACGCTATGTTGGGTTCCTGCGCATGTGGGAATTGCCGGAAACGAAAAAGCGTATCATTTTGCGGCAATCGGGCGTGGAGATAATGAACCTAATATACCTATTCCTGCGATGGAAGCGAAGAAAATAGTAAAAATATACATCAGATACAGCTGGGAAGGCGAGTGGCGAAATTCGAACGATAGTTTTCTTCGGAGGATAAAGAACTCAACAGTTCCTTGGCGGGACAGGAAATCAAGCAAAGAACGAAGGGCAATTACTCGATTGCGTATAGGACGCACCAACATCTCTCACAGTGCAATCTTCTCACAACAACGTTTGCGAGGTCTGAAGGGACGAGGTTACCGTGCTGCACATCCTTGCAAATTGTCGCAAATATGATACAGAAAGGCTAGAAGCCAAGTTGGACGCGGGTATCAACCCTATTCTCAGCAACAACGAAGCAAACGAGGAGAAATTGATCGAGTTCTGAAGAAAACTCGATTACTAGATAGAATTTAAGTAATCTGTTAAGTTGTTTCTTCTCTTTATTAAACAATAATAATAATAATTAAAGTTCCTATTTTAAGACACTCAATTGCTACCAACCCTGTTTATTTTACACTTTTAAAGATTTTCCAACTATTTCCAGCTCCCTAACGGAAAAGATCGTCGTGGTCCTACCGAAGATGAAGTGTCCCTTCCAGCTGGAACCGCACCAGATTCAGGGTCTAGATTTCATCAACATCTACCCGGTGGTGGAGTGGTTGGTCAAACGGTCAGCCGAAAATCGCAGCGAAAAGGCCGAAAAGCTGAAGAAGCTAGCGGCGTCTCAGTTCCAAAATCACTTCACGCTTCAATCGGACCGAGAAGCCAAGCAAGTGCACTCGAAGCAGCTGGAGAATCTCCGAACGGTTGAGGATAGATACATTCCGAAAAGGCAGTTCAGACGCACGGAGAAGGGTCCGGACGATGTTATGAGCCGGGTGAGGATCACCCTAATGGAGTACGGAACGAGGGACTTTTCGGTAAAGACGAATGTGGACATTGCCGAGGTGGACGATGCCCATGATTCCGAGGATGTGTTTGAGGGCATCCTGCAAAGGACGGAACAGGAGGTAGATTTTGATTTGCTAGAGATGGCATGCAGCTTCTTACGTTTTAATTTATTGATTTTAGCTTGATTTCGATAATTTGTTCAAAACTTTATCAGTTGCAAAAGAGGTAAATTTAGTTTTAGCCTTCTGTTCACAAAGATCGCAAGCTAAAATTTTTCTTTTAATAGCAAAACATTTCGGTTGAACTGACGGACGCTGAAAGAAGCGCCCTGAATCAGCACTACGAGGATCTTAAACGAGAGATGTCGATCGACACCAGCCAGTTGTCCGAGCAGAACAAGATCAAAACGATTCTAGCCACGAAGTTAGCTCTGGAGAAAAAGCTAGACCGCGTCAAGGCTTCAAATGGCAAGCTGAAGGAAGCTTTGCAGCAGGAACAATTAGACTTGGATGAGATGAAGAATCTCAAAGGCTCCCTGGAGGGGGAAATCCATAATCTAGATAACTTGGAAATCGACGAGAAGAACCAGAAAATTCTGGCTCACGTTCAGGAGTTGATTCTCAAAAACGAAAGGATGAAACAACTGGAGACGGAATTTAAGGAACAGTGCAAGAAGGAGTTGGCTGATCTACAAGAGAAAATTTTGTGAGCAGTTGATTTAACATTCTATTGAAATCTCGGGAACTAATGTCCTTTTGATTACAGGAAAGCCGAAACTTCCACCCCAGACGAAGACATAATCGAATATCAGAAGCAGTTGGAGGTCGAACAGGAACGTTTGAAATCCTTACGTCTGCAGCTGGCCAAGAAAAACCGTGCCTATGTTTCCATCAATCGCCAGCTAGATAACATTCCAGATCGTACTGAGCTGGCTCAGTATCAGAGAAGATTCCTCGAGCTTTATAATCAAGGTACCGTATTGAGATTGTAGTTCTTGAACGGAGTAGTTAATCCGATTCAAAATTTGCAGTCAGTGCAACACATCGCGAAACGAAGCAGTTCTACACTCTGTACAACACTCTCGACGACACCAAGCTATACCTGGAGAAGGAAATGTCGCTGCTGAACTCGATCTACGAAAACTACGGCAACGCCATGCAGTCGTTCAACTCGCGGGAGCAATTTGTGCAACAGTTCGAAACGATTGTCGAAGGCATCCGCAACAATAAGGCTAAGGTACGTGTTGCGACTTTACTTCAATTTCATTAGACAACGCTTGAAAGAGGAAACGGAACATACACGTGCCCTGCGTTTAAACTTCCCCCACTGCTCTTTCCATTTCCCGTAGGTCAAAACGAAGTGCGATGACGAACGTGCCAAACGGGATGGCTTGAATGCGCAGCTTTTGTGTCTAGTCGAACAGCAGCGCAAATATGCTACAACCGTAAAACAGTTGACCGCTGAGTGCCAACGGAACGAGGCCCTGTTGCGACGCCACCAGCAACTGCAAGCAGAAGTCGACCGAAGCGAATAATTTCCATACCTAAGTTTAGTCCTATCCCAATGCTATCGAAATATAATCACAAACAGAGATGAGATTTGAACTATTACTTTTTTATTCCATCGTCGGATTGCTGTTCAACTACCCTTAACCGCTGGGACTGGATTTCCTTCTCGATATAATAATTCAAATCCTTCAGCGGATTATAATAAAGGTGCACGATCTGCGAACCAGCAAACATCGAAAACAGAGCCGCAGCCATGAACTTAACGTATTCTTTTGTGGGAACCCCTGCTGGCATGTTTGTGCCGATTTTTCAACCGTTCGTTGTTCTTAGTTTGATTCCCGAATCGGTTCCAGCTGGTGAAGTCGTAACCGCTCTTCGACAATATCCTTGGCTTGTCTCTTCTTGAATGTGTTATCTAAAACACGACAGGCACCGTTTTAATACAACTTAGATCATTATTTCAAATCATACTCACAGAAATTGGTATCGCCCACGCGCCAATGGATCATGGAAAACTCCAGCGTTGCGCCGAGACCGAAGAACAGCGGCAGAAACCGGTAGATGCCCAGGTACTTTTTGCCTGGCCACAGGTCCAGCAGATGTTTGAGCGTTTGGCTACGACGGAAGCGCATTGGAACAATTTTTAGTGCTGATTTTTCATGCCGCGGACGATTTTATGTAACAAAATTCGCGCTGATGGCATGCAGACGCACCAGGCGAGATCACAACAAAATAGCAAAAATACGACGGCCGCAGCGACTGACAGTCAGGGCAAAACTGACAATTGTTGGACTAATGGAAAATAAATGGATGCTTTATCCAAATTCCCGGGAAGGGGTTTCGTACACGCCAGTGTTGCCAAATTTCTTGCGTAGCAATTCATAAGCACGGACCAAAGACAAATTAAAAACCTCCATGTCCCTTGCAGTTGCCCAAAATTTTATGGCTCATAAGGTAATCTAGAATGCCGTTCAAAGTGTACTGCGATCTGTCAAACTTGGTACCTTTTGCACTACCGAGGGACCAAATGCAGTACTAGAAGTGGTACCCAATCTGAGCCCGAGTGTGACGGACCTGCACGGACGTTTGCAAATACCCTTTAATGGGTAAAAATTCACCCATTTTCGCTAGAAGTGCCTCTCCACATTTAAAGGGTAAACACGGTTTAAGGCCGGTTTGCTACTGACAAGAAAAGGAATCGCCTATCTCGATGCGTGGAAAATTTCTTCCAAGAAATGGTCAAGAAAATCACTTTTTTCTGATCGCAGTACGCAGTTGAGAAGATATGTCACTTCAAAGGGGGCTCTCTGTAGGAAATTTCTTGACCCTTTCAGTCAAGGAATTTCTTTACTTTTCTTGAGCGAAACAGCATACTTAGCTTTACTCTTTAAAGGGTAAGAGCGGTTTCTGTCACATGATAGGTAAATTTTTACCCTTTTTGTAAATCTCGCTTGTGGCATAAAAAGAGTAAAAATTCACCCATTTTTGGAAGGGGAATGCAAATTAGCATAACCTCAACTTTAATAATGTGTTTTGAAATAAAGTATTACAATTACAAATACATTTTTATTACAAACAATAAGCATTATTATACAAATATAACTAATTGAAACACACATTTATTTTGTTTACACATAAGCTCCTCTAATCTGTCAATTGTTGGAATTTTGCTGCAGCCGGCTGGAACCGAGGCAGGAATAACAGGTAAATCTGAAATGTCTGTGTAGTTTGTGATCAATATAAATTTAACATTACTATATAAGTCAATAACTTACCTCTTCTTTGAACGCTGTATATACAAAAATAGAAAGATGAACTTAAAGATTTATAATTATACTTAATCTTCGGAACTGCGCACAACACAGCTGCATCTATGGAATGTTTGCTTTAACTATTTTTTCACCCATAAATGAGTTTTAAATACCCATTTTTAATCTGCAATGGCCAAAACATAATGGGTGTTTATTTACCCGTTTTTCATTTCTGTATTTACCCATTTTTTGACAGAAGTGTGAGCTATTTGAAAATGGGTAAATTTTCACCCATTAAAGGGTATTCGCAAACCACCGTGAAGACTTCCACTAAGGGCCAAGGATGGAAATCTAGTGATCATGACGATCATGACAAAATAAATGATGCACACTGTAAGATCAAAGTACCCTTTAAAGAGTAAAAAAGTACCCTCTTTGAAAGAAACTAGTTTAACTCATAAAAAGAGTAAAGGGTCTTTACTCATTAAAGAGTAAACGGCTTGTACGTCAGATTAACGAGTGAATTTTACCCATTATCCAAAAACATTTTTCTAAGAAACAGAGTAAAATTTAGTCTTTTTGAAATATATAAAATGCAAATCGATTTTAATGTTTCATTTCTAAGATAAATAATCAATAGAAAACTATGACCATAAAAACATTTTATTGAATAATATAATAACACATAATTCAGTCCGATGCGGGGGCATTATTTATTAAAGGCTGACTTGCAATCCTAATACTGCTGCTACCGGAGGTTATGTGCAGCGGGACAAGCATACGAGACTTGGCATCAGAAGTCTCGAGCAAACATCCTGTGAAATTTGATTGTTTTCATAGTAAGAACACGATAGGAAAATAATTTGAATGCACATATCTTGAAATTACTGGCTATCCTGGTTTTTATTAAATTGTTACGGGTTTGTGTACATAAACTATTATATCTTGTGCAGGGTCTGAGGGAGAAGTTAAATCTATTTTCAAATTACAAGGAAATTTTCACCCATTAAAGAGTAAATGGCCGGAATATATAAAAGGGTACTAAACACCCAACTAACAATTTTAGCGCTATAAACCAAGATTATTTGCTTTGTGCTGTATAACAGCTGAATTGAAGTAGCGAACGCATCAAACAATGAAAGCTGTCAAAAATAGAACGGTTAGCGTTAATACAGCTGTAACGCAAACGTTTTGCAGCTACAAATCTTAGCTGGATAAATTTCGTCAGTTATCGCTTTTGCAGCTTTCACTAAGCTGTAACTCAACACCGTAAAAGATAGCAACCTTATGATGTGGAATAGAACTCGCCATCAGCAATCCGGCTGCTTCTATACAATATGATTTGTTATGCTGCTCAATATATATTTAAGAAGCGCTTTGTCGTTAGTTATACAGCGAGCATACAGCAGTATGCTGGAAAACAACAACTTGTGGCGCATCTACTCAGCTTATTGGATGTAAACATTGCATTATCATTATAAAATATTGTGTGAACCGTTTTCGATGTAGAACAAAACGGTGTGTTTCCTTTGCCTTTCGATATAGACTGTGGTGGCAACAAGGACAGCGTCGAGACTTGTGGATGCAGAGATCGTGAGTTCGATTCCAAGCGGTGGCAGGTAACGTTAGGAACATTAAATTCTCAGATATTTATGATATGAATTCCGAAAGCTATGAAACAGCTTGAAAATAATATTTAATTGATAATACAGCGAAGCTGTATATTAATTATTCAACAGTTGCGAAATGGTTGAGAAAGCGCCTTCCGAAAACGTTACACGGCTACTTGTCGTATAACTGTCGAGATAGAGCAATGATCAATATGAATAAGAGCTGCCAACACAGCTTAATAGTAGCTGAGTAGATTCGCCAGATTTGTTGGTAAAAGGATCGCATAGAAGCTTTCGTTCGTATGTACAACGCCTTTACTCAGCATGAAGCCGTATAAAGAAGGCCTAGAGAATGTTTACATTTGCACTAAATGTTAATTGGGCACCCATTATTCGAAAAAATAATTTACCCTTTATTTTGACGTTTTCATATATCAGAAAATAATGGGTATTTTTCCACATTAAACGGTAATGACGAGTTTACAGTGCATCGCGGTTGTTCTTTATCATGCGAGCATAGCAACAACGATAAACCTTTAGTCGTCAAAGCCTAACAACAAACTCCGCTCCGCGAAAAATGAATCACTTGGCATGTGTGCTAACGATCAATTGTTCGCAAATCAAAGGCATAACATTTCGAGGATTTTGAAGCTTTTATTCCGCGATCTGTCTTCTGGTATGTCATTTCTGATCAGAAAACCAATCGGGCATAGTTTGTGCGGCAAATTATGCTGTGAACGCGTTCTGATTCATGTTAATCTCAACATGTTACAACATTCGACAAACGGTTTGTCCCGCGACAAACAGTGCATCAGATGCTCCATATACAGTGGGGATTCGCTCGTTGGAGGTCCGCTACATGGAATGACTCGATGGTTGGATGTTCGCTGGTTGGAAAATATTCCAACTAAAAAGCACTCAAATGTCAACAGAAAATGTCAAACTGACTCTGACGTCTGAGTACCGTCGCATAGTGGTTTCTGCGCTCGTGTACATACACGTTACATGTCACTAACACTACTTAAAAAATGCTGGTGGAAAATATAAACAAAGATCAGCTGTTCCCAGCAAAATCAAACGGCAGTATTTTCAACCAGCAAATTTGCGCATGTGTTTGTGACACCGCTCGGCGAGAGCTCAATTGAAGTCTCCATATATAGAACAAATGCGTATGTATATGTGCGTTTCGTGACGATTTGCTCTCCAGATGCGTTAGTGTGGAGCATTTTCACCAGCTGTCAGTCGTTCCAACTAACGGGTCGGATTCGCTAGATGGAAGGCAATCGTGTTCCAACCAGCGAATCCCCGCTGTATCCTTACTATGCGCGCGTAGTGAGATGTTCAAATCATGCTGCGGCAAGAGCGACGGTCATCTTAGACCATTCAAATACTATGTTGTTAGTCGCTAGAGGCGATTTTTTTTTCATCCTTGCTGAGGGCCCATTAAAAAATTTCATAACGCTGAAGGGGGTGGTTGCCCGGATAAAAACGTATCATTCAGTGAATGGAATAAACCATTAATGTACAATATAACGTATTGGATGCAATACAGCGTATTGTAATTGAATGTCGAAGCAATATTATCAGGTCCGTCCCACTCGGGCTCAGATTGGGTACCACTTCTAGTACTGCATTTGGTCCCTCGGTAGTGCAAAAGGTACCCAAGTTTGACAGATCGCAGTACACTTTGAACGGCATTCTAGATTACCTTATGAGCCATAAAATTTTAGCCAACTGCAAGCGACATGGGAGTCTTTAATTTGTCTTTCATATTATTCTTGTTTGGATATACAATTCAAAAACAATATAATATATTGTAACAGAACATTGTATTGTTTTTAATTGGTTTTATACCTTACAATTTTGGTCAAATTCCTATTTTCGCGTAAAACAACTGTTGCTTTTTTCTATGTAACTTTGCTGAAAGAAAAAAACAAAACAAGTTCAGAAAGCAAGAAATGGTGGGTGAAAAATATTCAAAAACTTAAAATAAGTAGGTTTTTAGAAGTCACTTGACATTAGGTGTAACGACGAATGCAACCATGATACAGTTCGTTGAATTGTTTTTGTATTGTACAACAATACACGAATTGTTAATCAAGACAATACATGAACATTATATCGTATTGTATTTTCAAAATGTTTGTATGAGAAAATATCTATATTTGTATTGTTACGATACTTTACCACCCATACATTATATTGCAAAAATCTCATATACCATACAGTGAACTGTTCAAAACAATATATTGTACTGTAATTGTATTGTCATTTTACATATACTGTATTGTATTTCCAATATATTGAATGGTACTGTTACAATACGTTATATTGTTTTTGTATTGTATTTTTTATTCGGGTGGGTGTCCACGTGATGTTACGGCTCATACAAAATTTATAAAATATTCATACATACAGCGTTAGGCTCCAAGCACAATGTGAACGGCAACGCGGTACAACGGCAAAACGGCATGCCCATCTTGATCTACACTTTACTTATCAATCCCATGTTGACTAAATCCTTTTCAACATTGACTTGACAAGTAGAGTGTAGCTCAAGATGGGCTTGCCGTTTTGCCGTTGTACCGCGCTGCCGCTCACATTGTGCTTGGGGCTTTACGCGGGGGTGGGTGGGTGTCAAAAATGGCCATTTTTGGCGTCTGAAATTTGTGAATAAACCCTAATCTGGCTGAGTTTGAAGCTGTCAAATAAAATATTGTAATTGAATGTCGAAGCAATATTATTCATGTTTGGATATACAATTCAAAAACAATATAATATATTAGGGGTATTCACTTAAAGTCTCGTAAAACATAAACCTGCGTAACTACAGCAAGGAAATATTTCAAATGAAATATTCCCCATTGCATGTGACGGAGTGTCAAAACGGATATTTTTAATCTAGTTATCTAGGTCTAACCGCTGTCAACGTCTATATATTTTTTTAAATCTGATATTTCAGCTCGTAAATTGATTATTTTTGGGATTTATTTTAGATGGGTTTTGTAATTTAACGACACACGAATTGATATTACAGATGGTGACAGGTATGCAATAGAGGTAAATGGTTGGCGTACCAATGTTATATCGAAAACAGCGAAGTTTGGTGCTTAGAAATTTCACATATGACCTTTTTTACCAGGGTACCTGGAGCTGACCCCAGAACATTAGGGATTGGTGAAGATACCTCCGTATTCATATTGCCTAAACACGCTATTTGGCCACTCGTACTTGGATTCGCATGATTCGATTGGGAGGTAGTTAAACTTTAATTGAAAACGTTCCCAGACCACTGAAGTAGATAAGTTAGTCTATTGTTTTTTTTCCACTCAATCGGTATGAATAAAAAGCATTAGCTGTTCCCGGAGCCTCTCAGGCAAAATCCGTATCCGTTGCTAAACCGATCATAATTTTTCCCGATCTAGATCAATGTATCCAATTCCGTCACCATGACACATATGAAGTTCAACATCCAGCTACAAGCTCTTATTGGAATGTGAATCATCAATCTTTTGTCAGTAATTAAATTCCAATTCACAGTGAACAGTGTTCACAGTGTTTCCAGCCGGGTATCGAAACATGAAAATGCATTTTCCGAATACGTACTAAAACAAACTGTTGACATTTGTTAAATCACCAGAGCGCTCATGGATTGCTGGGCCGTTGGTTTTGATCGTTCTGAAATATTCCATTCGCAGTTTATGCAATGTCATGGAATATTGCAAATACCCAATTTAGCATGGCTTACGCAGTGCTTTACGCTGTTAAGTGAATACCCCTATTGTAACAGAACATTGTATTGTTTTTAATTGGTTTTATACCTTACAATTTTGGTCAAATTCCTATTTTCGCGTAAAACAACTGTTGCTTTTTTCTTTAACCACCCATACATTATATTGCAAAAATCTCATATACCGTACAGTGAACTGTTCAAAACAATATATTGTACTGTAATTGTATTGTCATTTTACAATATACTGTATTGTATTTCCAATATATTGAATGGTACTGTTTCAATATGTTATATTGTTTTTGTATTGTATTTTTTATCCGGGTGTATATGGGACAATGTGACAGCATTGCTGTTCTGTCAAACACACGTTTTCTATGCTTTTCATAGCGGCCGTTTCGGTTAATTCAATGATCCATTGGAATTATGTCCAGTTACACGGGAAAAAATACTGTGGTGAAAATTACTATTTTAGCTGACTACGCCCATTCTTAATACTACCATGGAATTTTACTATGTTTACGGTACATCCCACCACATTACTGGTATTTTCGACAGAAAGCATTTTCACCAAACTGATTTCGACTGCAGACGTAAAATCAAGCGCATTTTTGGTCTGCTGAAAATTGCCGATGCGAGCGCTTCCCGCATAATTATGAACCATACATCTACTGTTTCCCATTCAATCCACAACAATTAACAACAGTATTCGTATAATTCGGTGTAAAATTAAAAATAACAATAAACCAACAGTACCATAAACGGGTTTTACAGTTCGGGGAATGGTATTTGCACAAATTACAATGTGGGAAATAGGCGGTTAAGTTATGTAACCATTTAAATAGGCCGATTTTGTCGAACAAAATTTTTTCATTACAATCTGCCAAACTGTTCACATACCTTCCATTTTTTGATCAATCTACTATAATCCAAACAGGTAGAGAATGGTTGAACTTTATAATTTAAATCAAAACAAATACTGTATATGTAATTATCGTTTAATTGTGAAGTATAGTATTTAACCCAAGAATTATCCCTGTTGTGATTAATCAGTGAAAGATGAACGAATTTGATCGTTTATGCATTTTTATTCATATTAGAGCAATCACACTGTAAAACAGATTGCGTTTCTTATTTAACCACTTTTTTCTGCTTTTTCGCCGTTCCAAACTCGGGGGGTTCTTGCTCGCACAATCCTGGGCCTTGAAAGCACGATTTCTCAGCTAGAAGATTACGGGAAGATCGGTAACGGTAATAATTTGTTGGTTTCATTTCTAGGTCACTGCAACAACACATCCTGGAAAAAACAAATTGGTGCCCGTTAGAACTTGGATCTAAGTTACACGGAATAAATTCTTCTTACCTGAGAAATCTGGATATGAAACGGGTCACTTGGGATCTAGCTCATAAGCCTTAAACCAGAGGGAAGAAGCTTGAATCCTTCTCAAATAAAGATCCGCCACTTGAAAATTTATTTCCGCACGAGTTTTTTTTCACTCCTAAACCAAACAAAACAAATGGCGAAACGATGAAAATATTCTAGGTACTTCGCTCACAAACACTAAAGCGAACCACTGTTTGCCAAACTGTTAAAAATAGGTTGTATACGGTAAAATGTAAATGTGTTAGTGTTTTGCGATAATGACCGTTTCGCAGAATGTCAAGTAATAATTTTACCATTTCTTGGAGATTTGAAACTCCGTATAATTTTACAATATCTGGACAGTATCTTTTATTGTTACTGTTTGGCAAACATCACGCAAATCATTGTTAAACGTCTTAAGCCTTAGACTGAATACAGTTCAACATAAAACCAACTGTTCGGAGTACATTAACCTTAACAGATAAAAGTGATTAATTGTTTTCAATGTAAGGCGAACTGTGATTCTCTATGCGGGTTATGCGTAGTATGCACCTGAAACGTAAAGCGCTCAAGTAAAATTTCTCCTTTTTACCCAAGTAGTTTTGACAGCTGATCCAATACGAGCGAAATGTCACTTTTACTTGCGGAATAATTGAGCGGCACATTTTTCCGTACGGAAAAGTGACAGCTCCATTTGATATGCACGGCAGGCGTTACTGACGTTATGAAATCAGCTCTACTTATCAGCAGCGTACAGCTCAAGTAATTTCGGTACCGGAATCATTCCTTGACCGTTTCTTGTCCTATCCTTTTGCACAGTACTTATGATCAGCGTACCGGCCATTAAGTTAACCCCCTAAAATGGTAGTTGTTACCACACAATTTTATTGCGTGTAACTTCAAACCGATTTCACTGAGAGTGTATTATATTAGTTTCACATTCGCCCTAATTCTGACTCTGTATTGAATTGTTTTGCGCGCGTGGTTTTGAATCCCTTCGGAAACGTTCACACATCGCAAAAATTATCTCGTGTTCGGCAGCATTTCCATTCTGCTCGACTCTGCGCACTCCCAAACAAAATAGCTCGAAAATACCCAAACAGAACCTCGTTTTCACGCGAATAACACACGGTTGTAGCCGATTTTCTTATCAGTGAAAATTTTCCGGAAAAACGTCCCCCAAAACAGTTAAATTCCATCGTTCGGATCGCGCACCGATACAATGTCCGAACCACCGCAAATCAAAGTGTCCATCTCGCTGCACCAGGACACGCTTTACGAGTTGGAAACGGCCATCGAGCACGCCGCCAAATCGAACTACAACTCGATCACAATTCCGTTGGCTCACCGGAGATTCGAGCGGGAGTTTGTACAGGAACCGCTCAAGACCGGCCACAATCGCTTCACGCGTTCGGATCTGCTGCTCAGTTCAACGCAGTGGCTTAATCGGGTGATTTGCCGGTTGAGTTGCGGTGTGGATTGCGATTCGGAGGACGATAATGTCCGAAAGCAGGGTGAATCGACACTCAGGCAGGAGCTTTCCTACGCGGAACATTTGGTGCAAAATGGATACATTCTGTTGCGGTTGAAGAGCGGGAATTGTGCGAATCTGGCCAGGGTTACCACCGTGGGGCTGAAAGGAGTCTTGCTGGTCGAGGTTCCGATGGTCAATCCGAAGGTAGCGCAGGCCAATTGGAGAAGCGACGCGGATTACGAATGCGGAGCGGATGATACGTGGAACTGGTGGAACAATTTCCGATCCTATGCAGACTTCGACACGCACGTGAAAGTTGCCCTCGAGTTTACGGCGGACATCCCGGAAAAACGGGAAATCTATCGTTGGCTTGGAGAACCGGTCGATGCGGTGGTTTTGTCCTCGAACATCTTTCTGACCAATGCCAACAACTACGCAGTTTTGTCCAAAGCGCATCAGGAATTGCTGGTACTGTTCTACAGAACGTTCGGATGTCATTTCATAGTAAAGGCCAATCCGGACGATAAACGGCTAGTCCATTACGCCGATTACATCAAGTACATCCTCCGGTCGAACTACAAGAAAGACCCGATGCAAGGATATGACGACCTGCTGGAGATCCCTCTGCAGCCCTTGTACGATAATCTGGACAGCTTCACCTACGAAGTGTTCGAGAAAGACCCAGTCAAATATATTCTGTACCAGAATGCAATCGAAGAGGCACTCCGGGACCGCGTCCCATCCTCTGAAATCCAAACCCGCACCTCCATCATAATGGTTGTGGGCGGTGGCAGAGGTCCTTTGGTTCGAGCCGCCCTAAATGCCGCCTCGAAGAGTAAGCGAATGGTGAAGATCTATGTCGTCGAAAAGAATCCCAACGCCATCGTCACACTGAGTGCCCTCATCAATGAACTGTGGAAGGACAAGAACATCGAACTCATTTCTACGGATATGCGAGAATTCGAACCCCCGGAAAAGGCGGATATTCTGGTTTCGGAGCTTTTAGGATCGTTTGGGGATAACGAGCTCTCGCCGGAATGCCTGGATGGCGCACAGAAGCATTTGAAGCCGGATGGAGTCAGCATTCCATGTAAGTTTTACTGAGTTGAATTACCGTACTTTCTGTGTGAAATTGAATCTAAATATGCTTGCTGAATTTTTCTCATTTCAATACTTAAGAGAATATTCAATTGATAAGTTTCAATAAATTTACGCTTAACGCCTAACTGTAGGCAATTTCCTATGGATATTCTAAATATCTTATGAACAATATTTACCTAGAAGCACCAATCATTACACACTAACATTCCTTCATCATCCCAACTGACTGTGAGGACTTGGCCGGCGCCGTTATTGATCAATGATACGTGCACTTCGAGAATAAGCAGAAAGTCCCGTTTAGTATCAATTTGGATACAAGTGCAATTCTTACCAGCTCCGAGTAATCACGGAGTAGACATGTACAGTCAGTCTTTTCCATGCTGCTCAAATATCACCAGTTACATTAATATTGGTATACCCTATTTGTAAATTAAATCGTATGGCACAATGATCATTTTCATTCGATTTATCTGTGCTCGTCGAATAACTATTTTGACATTATCTAAATTCCAGGCAAATCTACATCTTATCTCAATCCATGTATGGCGCCAAAGATCTACAGCCAGATAAGGTCGATGGAAAAGAGTCTACACGCCAAGGACCGAATCGTGACGTCCCGGTACATGGAAGGCACTTACGTGGCCTACCTGAAAAACGCCTATCACATCGACAATCCCCAGGCGGTTTTCGAGTTCGTCCATCCGAACCTGGATCCGATAATCGACAATTCTCGGTACAAAACGCTCCGCTTCAAGGCTCAGTTGGACTGTGTGATGCACGGCTTTTGCGGCTATTTCGATTCCGTCCTGTACAAAGACATCACCATCAGTATTCATCCGTTCACGCATACCAAGGGCCTCGCTTCGTGGTTCTCGATGTTCTTCCCGCTGACGGAACCGGTGCAGGTCCGGGCCGGCGAGGAGATCGTGGTCAACTTTTGGCGATGCGTTGCTTCCCACAAGGTTTGGTACGAGTGGAACATTACAGCACCCCGGCAGAGTCACATCCACAACGTCCAGGGACGGGCGCAACCGATCTGGAAATAGACAGGGTGGTTATTTGAGATGTATTTATTTGCAAGAGAAATTGACTAATCTTTCGGAATTGGATGAAATACAAAGTACGGACGTTGCACTGAGTCGTGATTTGATTAATTACCAATACACATTCCTTGGAACACTTGTAGTTCATGGGTGTTATGTCTATCTATCTAAAGCGGTATTTATTATTCAACCTTATGACTCTTGTTAAACTTTTCCGTAGTCCGAGCGAAGCGAGACTCGACTGAAATTTTATTGCATGTTAATAATGTGTAGTTTGAACATATTTAGTTCATACTCGGTAAGTAGGCCTTGACCAGGCAACATGGTTTTTTTCTTCGCTTGTCATTTTTTCTCCAATTTCAGATTCGAGATTTTCCGAGGATTTCAATTTTGGACGTTGATGTTGGTTACGATGTTTCCTGTTTTCAACTTATTTTCAAGAGTTTGTCTTCAGATATTGGGATTCAAAAACTTCAAGAATTTGTCGATTTGTGGAATTATTTATCGGAGGACCGTCTTCAAAATTCTAAGTATCATTCGAGATTTCCCAATGATTTCAATTTGGGACGTTGATGTTGAATACGTTTTTTCCTGTTTTGAACTTACTCTCAAGAGTTGGTGTTCAGAAACCGGGATTCAAAAATTTCAAGATTTGTTTATTTGTGGAATTATTCATCGAAGGGCCGTCTTTAAAAATCTAAGTATCGTTTGTATTTATTTTGTTCCTTACGTTATTCCTTATTCTATTCTGTTCATTTCTGTTTACATTTAGTTTATATTATGGAAACTGACGGAGGGGAAGGAGATTCGAATGATAATTCTCATTCTAAAGAGTCGCCTCCTTCAAAACCTTTTCGGATAAAAATTTATCCTTCTACTTTCTCGGGTCTATTTGTTGTTTACTTTCGTAAAAAAGACAGACCCATTAATGTTTTATTGATTTCTTCAGAGATTTATAAAATATATAAATCTGTGAAAGAAATCAAAATAATTTCTTTAGATAAATTAAGAGTTGTTTTTGGATCTAGAGAGGATGCCAATGCCCTCTTAGAATCTAAATTGTTTGTAAATTCATATCGTGTATATGCTCCATGTGATTCTTGTGAAATCAATGGAGTTATATACGATGAAGATTTAAATTGTGATGACATTAAAAATCACGGTTTAGGTATTTTCAGAAACAAATCCATTGCACCAGTTCAGATTTTGGAATGCAATCGATTATCCAAATTATTTTTTAATGGTAGTGAATCTAAATATGTTTATTCAAATTGTATAAAAATTACATTTTCTGGTTCTGTGTTACCAGATTATGTAATGATTGATAATGTAATTTTTCATGTCAGGCTTTACTATCCAAAGATAATGCACTGTGAGCGTTGTCTCCTATTTGGTCATACTGCTAGTTTTTGTTCAAACAAATTAAAATGTTCTAAATGCGGAGATGGGCATCCGACCTCAGATTGTAAGGAAAATTCTGGTGTTTTCATTCATTGTAGAAAAAAAAACATATTTCTTTTGAACAATGTACAGTTTATATTGAAAACCAATCCAAATTAAATCAAAAAATTGAAAACAAAAATCTTTTATCATATGCAGATACATATTATGAAATCATCAGACAATATCAATTCTCCAAATAATTAGGAAATTTTACCAGATAATGATGATAATGATTTTGGGAAACAACAGAATTTCACTTACAATCCTCCCATTAAAAGAAAAAAAACACATAATAATTCATCAAAAACTAATTCATTTAGTTTTGAACCTCAATCTTCTTATAACACAAATTTTCCTGTACTTAAAAATTGTAGTCAGCAAAAAAATATTCCTGGTTTTAAAAAAAATAATATTTCTTTTGATGAACAATTTAAACAAACCGATAAGATCAATGATAATAAAAATTCTGACAATTCAATTTTGAAAATATTAGAAGAATTAGTTGATTTTTTGGAACTTAGTGAATTCTGGAAAAAAATAATTAAAATGATTCTACCTTTCTTGGCTTCTATTTTAAATAAACTGAATGCAGTTGGACCCATCATTTCATCTCTTTTTTCATTGTAATGGCTTCGAAGGATTCAAAAATTTTGAAAATTTTACAGTGGAATTGTCGCAGCATAATTAACAAAATTGACAGACTTAAAGTATTGATAACAAACTTCAATATTGATATATTTTGTTTAAATGAAACTTGGTTGGAAAGAACCAAATTTTTCAGAATTCCACAATTCAAAATTATACGTAAAGATAGAACAGTTTCATATGGAGGTGTTTTAATTGGTATTCGAGATAATATTGAATTTAAATATTTAGATTTGTCGGTGGAATCCCAAATTGAATATGTAGCTGTTTCAATTACAAAAAATGGTTTTACTTTTTGTATAATTTGTTTCTATATTCCTCCTAATGCTTCTTTTTCAATACCCCAAATTAAAAATATTTTAGATTTGATTCCTTCCCCTTTCTATATTTTGGGAGATTTTAATGCTCATAATATAGCATGGGGTAGTCACAAATCTGATGGTAGAGGTTCATTGATAATGGATTTGATTGATGAATTAAACTTGAATATTTTGAATGATGGATCTTTCACTAGAATTGCAGTTACTCCTAATAATCCTTCATGTATTAACTTATCCCTTATTAATGATCATTAATGATCCAAATAATAGTGATCATTTACCTATTTTGATTGAATTCCAAAATACTAGATGTGACAAATTTACACAAGAGACTTTTGTATTTGATCTATGTAAAAATGTAGACTGGACTAAATTTGCGAATTTGATGTCAATTTCAATTATAAGGAGTGATACTTCTCTTTCTGCAATTGAAAAATATAATCTCTTTTAAAAATTGTTGTTTGAATGCTTACATAAATCTCAGAAAAAGAAGGTTATTACAGGAAACTTAAAGAAAAATCGGCCTTCTTTCTGGTGGGATGATGAATGTTCAAATGCTTTGAAAGAAAAATCTCTTGCATTTAAATTATTTCGTAAATCAGGTCGAAGAGAAGATTATTTTTTGTATTGTAAAGCTGAAGCTTTATTTACAAGAATTACCAAATTTAAGAAAATAAATTTTTGGAGACATTTTGTTGAAAGTCTTGATAAAGAAACTTCTTTAGCTAAATTATGGTCTGTGGCAAGAAATTTGAGAAATTATTATTCTTCAGATCCGAATGTATTGGAATACTCTGAAGCTTTGATTGAACAATTTGCATCAAAAATATGTCCTGATTTTGTTCCTACACTTGTTAATTTTAAAAATCAAACTGTTAATTATTTTCCTGAGCTTTGTGTTCCTTTTTCTTTAGAGGAATTACATTTGGCTTTATCACTCACTAAAAATACTGCCCCAGGTATTGATAATATTAAATTTATAGTTCTTAAAAAATTACCAGAGGATTGTAAGGAATTTTTACTTTCAATATTCCTTTCTCAAAATATTATTCCTTTTGAATGGCGTTTCGTGAAAGTAGTAAGTATTCTTAAACCTGGTAAAGATCCTTCATTAGCTGATAGTCGAAGACCTATCAGTTTATTATCATGTTTACGTAAACTTATGGAACGTATGCTTTTAAATCGGTTAGAATTATGGGCAGAGAAAAATAATATTTTTTCATCTTCCCAATATGGATTCAGAAAAGGTCGAGGTACTCGTGATTGTACCGCTCGTTTAGCTTCTCAAATACAACTTTCATTCAATAAAAAACAAGATGTAGTTTCTACTTTTCTTGATATTTCTGGTGCATACGATTCTGTTTTGATTGATTTGCTTTTCAAGAAAATAAACAATTTAAAAATTCCTAATTTAATTTCAAATTTCTTGTATAACTTATTTTCTTTGAAGATAATGCATTTTTTCCATAATGGGTCATCAAAAATTATTCGTCATAGTTGTTTTGGGTTACCTCAAGGATCAAGTTTGAGTCCATTTTTGTATAATTTATTTACATCAGATATGATGAATATTATTCCTAATGGATGTTTTTTAATACAGTTTACTGATGATAATGTTTTATCTATTAGTGGTAAAAATAGAGAAATTATCAGACATTTCATGCAATCTGCGTTAGACAATATTGATACCTGGGCATTTGATAATGGTTTTACATTTTCAGTTCAAAAAACTAAATATATGATTTTTTCAAGAAAGCATTCAACAATTAGTATTAGTTTATATCTAAATGGATATGAAATTGAACAAGTTTTTGATTATAAATACCTTGGTATATGGTTTGATTCTAAATTAAATTGGGCAAGTCATATTTCATATATTCAAAAAGTTTGTTCGAAAAGAATAAACTTCCTTCGATCAATTACTGGTACTTGGTGGGGTGCTCATCCGTCTGATTTAATAACGCTTTACAAAACAACTATTCGCTCTGTGATGGAATATGGATGTTTTACATTTGGTAATGTTGTTCAAACTCATTTTTCAAAACTTGAAAAATTGCAATTTCGTTGTTTAAGAATTTGTTTGAAGCTTTTGAATTCAACGCATACTCAATCTATTGAAGTATTGGCTGGAATTGAACCTCTCAAAATTCGATTTCAAAAATTAAATTGTAAATTTCTGTTGCAATGTGTTTCGTACAAACATCCGATTATTGATAATTTAAAATCGTTATTTGAAATCAATCCGTCAAGTAAAATATTAAGCTCCTTTATATATTGTTTAAATGAGAATTTAACGCCAATTTCTTCCCCTGGATTCCAAAATTACAATATAAATATTCATACTTTTCGACCCCTTATTGATTTATCTTTATATGAAGAATTGAAACAAATTCCAAAAATTGAACATCCGCGTTTTGCAAATTATTTATTTGAACGTAATTTTGAAGGTATCAGTCGTGATCAATTTTATTTCACTGATGGATCTTTAATTCAGAATGTTGCTGGATTTGGAGTATTTAATAATTTTTTGGCTCACTTTTTTAAATTACAAAATCCTTGTTCTATATTCATAGCTGAGATAACTGCTTTATATTTTGCATGTAACTTGATTAGACTTTTTACTCCAAACTTATTTATAACATGTTCTGATAGTTTGAGTTCTCTTCATACTTTGAATTCCATAAACTTTAATTCAAAAACTCATCACATTCTTTTGGAGCTTAAAAATCTTTTGTATGATTTATATACTCAAGGGTTTTTAATTAAATTTTTGTGGGTTCCTGCTCATTGTAATATTTATGGCAATGAACAAGCTGATTCTTTGGCCAAATTAGGGGTTGCTCGTGGAATTATTTACAATAGAGAAATTTGTGCTTCAGAATATCATTCAAAACTTAATAAATATTGTATGGATAATTGGCAACATTTTTGGAATTCGAGTGATAAAGGACGTTGGTGTCATTCCATTTGTCCGTTTGTTGAAAAATTCCCATGGTTTGAAAACATATCTGTAAATAGAAATTTTATTTGCACTTTTTCACGAATAATGTCGAATCATTACATATGCAACAGTTATTTATATCGCTTTGATATGAAGGATTCAAATTTATGCGATTGTGGGGAATTTTATGAAGATATTGATCATATTGTGTTTGTATGCACCAAATTTATGATATTTAGAAATAAATTCATTAAAAATTTGAAAATCTTTTACCAAACTCCCTTTACCTCTGTCCGTGATATACTTGGAAGTAAATTTTATCCTACTTTGAAACTATTATATATATATATTAACGTCTTACCGCGGCCATACTTGAAAACAAACTTGACGGTTAGCATGACGCCGCCAACAATTTGGAAGCCATGTAAATTCACGTTTTGATGAACACAAATTTAAGTGATATGATTAACTTTAATAGCCTCATTGTAGTAGGCTTTGGTGAATAAATCTAAATTGTAGTAGGCATCGACTTAGACTTATGACTGACAATGACCATTACGTAATAAACTATTGAAAAGAGAACACCTCAATCTTATTATTTCCTGCACTCATATATGTGAATTTAAAAGATCGATGTGTATTATTAATGATGATGTAAAAATAGATAAATAAGATATTCTGGTACATCACTAAAAACTAAAAATTTAGTCGTTTTTGTGATTATGTCACGAAATATTACGTCAGATTATGTTTTATGTCACCTGTAAATCTCATTATTTTTAAGAGTGTAATTATCTAAATGAGATATGATATCTTGTTTGATTTGTATCTGCCTTAATTTTCTTTGTTTTTTTTTCAGGATTCAAATATGAAACACATACCAAGAGTGATTATTTCCCTTTTTTCTGATTGAACATTTCAGAAGATCAAGAATCTGGCTCTGTTATGGTTCTATCCGAGTGAGCCTTTAGTTTATAAGATATTTATTATAACGTTTTAAAAAAGATGAAGAGGTTTTGTGCCTTTTTGAGAAGATCTAATTAAGTGATCACTCAAAGGGGTTTTTCCCTCTTTCAAAATTTTAGTTAAAATAAATAAATAAATAATAAATAACATATTTAGTACTTACAATTAAGTTTTACAGTGGTGTAGTAGAAATCGACCTCAAATATGTGCTAGGACAGCTTGTAGTAGATACCTGTGTATTTCAATGTAATTCTTAGACATTTTGCTTGGCCAATACAAACTGCTACTCACGGTTAACACCTGATCGCAACTTCGTAAGGGTACTGAAATATGCTCTTCTTCCAAAGAAACGTGATTCTTCCTGAATTGATACATAATTGTAAACTTTGTTAAGTATACCACATCTAGATCAACATAACGAATTCAATGTTATCGATATTTACCTGATGTAATGCTCAAGAGGTTATTTTAATAGTAGAAGCAACTTAGCTAACAATTTAATCGCCTATTGGCTAATTATATTGAAATAATAAGAAAAAAAAAACTAATTATATTGCTAAGTTTGTGGCAAAAACGTGTGAGCTATTCTTCTATTCTCCTCTATAGAAAAATGCCATCTGTCAGGTTGTTATAGTATAGTGGTTTCTGCACTCGTGTACATACACGTTACATATCACCAACACTACTTCAAGATTGCTGGTTGAAAATATAAACAAAGATCAGCTGTTCCCAGCAAAATCAAACGGCAGTATTTTCAACCAGCAAATTTGCGCACGTGTTTGTGACACCACTCGGCGAGAGCTCAATAAGCCATTTTACGAGACAGTCGGTTGACGTTTTCTGGCGGGCCGCTCATTGTTATTGTTTTAAAAACTAGCATGATATGTGAATGGCGCTGGTAACGTTTTTGTTGGTGATGACATTTTCGCCTCATTCTGGCTATTTTTCTACGCGGTTACATGTCTGATGTTACCAGTAAATAAAATAAATTCTTCCCTGCCTGCTAATTTTAATTTTACTGGGGAAGATTGAAAATCTCGTTGCACGCCATTAATGAATGAGCTCCTCCCAAATGTGGCACTAGAAGAAACGTAAATAAATGGGCCCGCCAGCAAGTTTCAAAGCTGGTAAACAAACAAAAAACATATGATTCGAAACGTCACATAAAATGGATTATGGATCTGTTCAGTCCTATCTATCCAAAGGGCCTATTCGCTTTGTGCGTCAACACCCCGACCCGTGAGGCCTAACTTGTCGTCGGCCTTACTATTTTCCAGCACATCTAAGAGAGCCACTTTAACCGTTGGTCGTTGAAATGTTCCTGAGCTGGTATGGACGTCTACCTTGCGTATTTGTCCATCGACACCTGGATACGTCCTGGTAATTCGTCCACGAAGCCAACCATTTCGTACACTTTCGTCGACAATAATCACGAGGTCGCCTTCTTGAAGTGGTCGTACATCTGTGAACCATTTTGTTCTTCTTGCGATGGTAGGGAGATAGGATTTTATCCAGCTTTGCCAGAATTGATTGAGCAGATGCTGCATTACTCCCCAGTTGGTACGCAACGAAACCGTCTGATTGGTAGGGATACGCAGAAGACTGTTGTTATTGCCACTGGAGCTCATCAATAGAAAACTATTCGGCGTTAATACTTCTTGACCGGGAAATTCCAACGGCACAAAGGTAAGAGGACGTGAATTGACGATCATTGAGGCTTCTGCAAGCAAGGTACGCAGCCCTTCATCGTCCAACTTTTCACGATGTGCTAGAACCTTGAAGGCATCTTTAATAGAGCGAACTTTTCTTTCCCACACACCTCCCATGTGTGGAGCGGATGGTGGGTTGAAATGCCATTCTGTTTCAGCGTTAGTAAAGGTACCCGCAATGGCCAGATGAATCGATTTTATTTCAGCAGCTAGTTCTCTGGCGGCTCCACGAAAACAGGTACCATTGTCACTGAAGATGTTCTGCGGTGCTCCCCGTTTATCGACAAATCGCCGAATGGCCATCTTGCAGGACTGGATTGTCAATGAATGCACCACTTCAAGATGCACCGCCCTAACGGTAAGGCATGTAAAAATTGCAACCCATCTTTTAACGTTGCTACGACCCTGCTTCACTAGAAGTGGTCCGAAATAGTCAATACCTGTGTGCGTAAATGGTCGAACAAATGGTATTACACGTGGCTGTGGCAACGGTGCCATTCTTGGAGTGTCCGGCTTTGCTACACGACACCACATACACTGTTTGATGACCTTCTTTACTACTGAGCGGATCTTAGGAATATAGTAGGTCTGTCGCAGTTCGTTTATAACGGTCTCAGCATTGGCGTGACCATATCTTCCATGGAAGTGGAGTATCAGTAGCTCAGAGGCACGATGTTGTTTAGGTACAATTATTGGATTTCGAAAATTGTATGGGTAATATGCGGCTTTTGGGTCGATCCTACTTTCCATTCTCAGAACATTCTGTTCATCTAGGAATGCCGACAGTTTCGCCAATGGACTGGACTTTATTATGCGACCTGTTTTTACAGGTAATTTCACATTTTTTAATGCTGCAATCTCCTCTCCGAATTCTTTCGCTTGAACTATTCGCCACAATCCATTTTCTGCCGCTACGTAGTCTTGACGTACCAGTGTCACAAGGCGGGATTTCGTTGGAACACGTTGTTTCTTAGAACAACGGTTGACAAAATGGTATACATAGGCTAGAGATTTGACCAAATCCTCCCAACGTGAAAACTTGCTGAAATCAATTACGTTGGTCGTCGCTGCTTCTCGGTGTACTTTCGTTGTTCTCAATTCTTCCATTGGTTCATCTACTATACCTCCCAAGAAACAACTGTAGGCGATTAATAAACTTGTCTGCTTAACTAAAGCTTTACAACAGCCGTGTTAGTTGAACAAAAGTATAAGTTGTATAATGCGATGATTAAATGTTGCATATATTCTTAGCAGCGCTTTAGTTCCAAGTTCATGGAACTTTAATATTAAGTAGAACTAAAGTTGAAGCAACGTTGGTTGATAATTTAGTTTAGTTGTGTAAAAGCCTCTCTGTTATAATTGAAGATGAGTTGTTTCTATAGATCCGGACTCTGTTGTTTCATATGCGACATACAATTGAACGACAAGCTTTTACAATTTTTAGAAACACTTGTTTCGTCACTTTTTCAACAATACTTAAATGGGTCGAAACGGCAGTGGTGATATATTTGCTTTGAGAAGCTTTGAATTCGACTTTTCAACCACCCGTAATATAAAAGCTCTTAAACACAGTTGTAGGCTCATCGTTGTACAAAAATTGCAGAAGTGCGGTAGTAACCATTATTACCGATTAAGATTCAAATATTTAATCACAAGTGTTGTTAAACTTACCATGAAACAATTTCTCCCTTGAGAAAAGTTTCTGAGAACTGATTTGTTCAGCTATTGGTTGTTTAATGATTGACTTAGTAAAAATAAAACTGTTATTCAAGCGTCAATCGCCCAGAAATGGAGAATCAATTCAATAATAAACCATTTGATTAACGTAATATAGTAGATGTCTATTCAATGACCTTACATCGGCTGTTAAACAGTAATAACATTTTAAATAGACTCTTCAATGTGTATTCATCAATAACACAACTAGTTTTCCATTGAACATTCAGAAATGCTTGTTCAGCGTTTGTCTAACAGGGATTTATAACGAGTAATACCTAAATCGTGGAAGAAAAGTTGAAGAAGTCCTTATTACTTATAATCACCGTCGTTCCAAAAAAAACCTTTGTACAGTGTTAATTCAACACCATATTTTCATAAGGTGATTATTCATCTTCTATTAAACTGTAATAAAACTTGCGTTTGAGACTTTTTCACAAGCAATGTTCAACAATGATGTTTACATACACCGAAGGCAAGCAACATACTTAGACAATGTTTAAACAACATATGTACGATAATCTGTTCGATTATCTTATTATCTTTAAATACTGCTCTCAATCTGCTGATCTATATAACACTGACAAACAGACGTAATACTTAGAACCAATTTCGATCAAAATTATAGTCAAGAGGACATGTGCACTCAATGCTAAAATCGGCGCCAACAGATGGCGGTAGTGTGTAAACGTCAAATACGAGCAAAAACGATGCGAGCACTGCAGTTGGCAGATTGGCCACCTACCGTATTTTCGAATTAACCGTTAAAAAGGTGGTCGATGGACAATGATGAGAGTGTGACGTCTGTTTGTCTGTGTATATAACCTTGGTTGGAGCAGTGGAGATGCATGCGCCTGTTAATCGGAAGGTCCTGAGTTCGAGCCCCGACATCGCAACAATGTTTGATTAATTGAAATTTAATAATGAAGCGTCAAATTCCTAGGCATCCAGATGCGGGTATTAAATAAAGTGCGCAATTAACTTACATGTTTTTGCTGTTTCCATTATAAAATAAATGTTGAAGAAACATCGAACAAACCTCTTTTTGTACGTTTATATAATTAATTCTATAAATAAATATGATGTCCAATTTAGTTGAACAAAACACTTAAACAAACTGTGCTCAGCATGTGTTGTTTTGTTGTTGAACGAATGCTGAACAAAGTCTACTGTTTTGTACACTGAGTAATAATGGTATCTACAACTTATCTTCGACAATTTAGAAAAAACACGTTATGAAACCCTGTCAAACAAACGTCTAATAAGCATTTATGGATGTGGATTAAATGTTGAATAATCATTATAAAGTTTATTTATAAGTTACTACTGTTTAACAGCCGATGTAAAGTCATTGAATAAACATGTACTAGATTACGTTAATAAAATGGTTGTTGTTGAACAGATTCTACATTTCTGGACGAATAGGGCTTGAATAATAGTTTAATTTTAACCAAGTCAATAATTAAGCAACTAACAGCTCAATAAAACAGCTCTGAGAAACTTCTCTCAAAGCAAAAATTGTTTCTTGGGCTTTCCTTACAGGCCATTTGCATTCCGGTTGCCAGAGGAAATCTGGCCCGCGATACCAATTGCTCCGTCCATCAAAACTGGGACCGCTGCTCCATTTGGTTGCCTCCCCAGGATTTCAGTAGTCCTAAACTGCACATATGAACGATACTTACGAGGATCCGCCCGCAGCCAAGCCAGTAATACAGTGGAATCAGTATGAAAATACCGCTTTGTAATTTGCAGCGAGTGATTGTCCATAACGCTTTTCATTAGCCGCACCCCAATTACGCCTGCATTCATCTCGTTTCGGGGAATTGATTGTGGTCGCAGAGGAGTTACTTTAGCTTTTGCAGCTACCAGGGCGCATCGAGGTTGCCTGCGGTCGATTATGCGAAAATATGCCACACTACAGGACGCAAGTTCACTTGCGTCCACAAAAACGTGTAGCTGTAGTGAACCGTAGCTTCTCGCTCGTAGTTTGGGAAGTAACATCTCGGAATGTGCACTCGTTCTAGTTCTGGCAATAAGCTTATCCACCTTTTCCAGTCCATGAAGTCCCTGTTGATAATGGGATCATCCCATCCGAGGCCTGATCTCCAGATATTCTGGATAAGTATTTTTTCCATGGACCGTAAATGAAGCAATAAGACCTAGAGGGTCAAAAAGGCTCATGAGTCATGACCACACGCAAAACTTGCCGTTTAGAAGGTACAATTTCACCAGCAAGTAGAGGAAGCAAATCTGCATGAAATTGAATGGTAAACACGAATAGGTCCTCATACGGTTCCCACATCATTCCCAAGACGCGGGCTGCAATCGTCGTCTTTTCTGCGGTGAAGCTTTTTACTGCTGGGCAGACATCTTGGCTATTTTCAACTCCGATTCGCTGAAGAATCTTCCGGTCATTGGACAGCCAGTACCGGATTTCGAATCCGGCTTTACTGTGGACCTCACGAACTTGTACTGCCAATTCACTAGCTTCTTCAACGGTGTCTCGGCTGTCTAAGTAGTCGTCCACGTAGGTGTTTTGCGTAATTGCTCGTGCAGCCTCCGGATACTGTGCTTCATACTGGGCAGCATTTAAATTTTTAGCATATTGGGCTGAGCACGGTGAACAGGTGGCCCCGAATGTAGCCACGTCCAGGGACGAAAATACTCAATCTACCCTCGCCTACATTGATACTTGCAGGGTAGAATCTTCGTTGATTTTTATTTGTTTTTATCCTCGCCTTGACAACACAACAAAGATTGGCAAAGCGCTTGCCGCAAGATTGTCGGTTCCCTTCACCCTGCTGATACTCAACCGCTTTATGATCATCGGAAGCAAAAAATGATATTAGGGTAGGTGTACCAATTATGGATGCAATATGTCAACAGTAGTAATAAAAATCAAGTTGTAACCGCGTTTCTAAAACGCAAGCATGACTTTTTGGTGTCAATTACTAGTTTAAAGCCTTGCGAATCTGTTGATTTAAACAGTTTTAGTACTAAATTGACTTTAAGCTTCTAAAAATGGATTTTTAAAAGCGTTGTCTTTGTACCAATTATGGCAATAGCGTTCCTAGCATTCGACATAAAAGTGTACCAATTATGGACTATCGAATATTTGCACGAAATGAACTAAAACGCCATGAAGAGCGAATGATAATGCAACGCTAATATGTAATAAAGATAGCGCTCATAAAATTTTCCAAAAATTTTGGGTTAAATAGATGTTAAATCATTTTTTTGCAATGGGTTCATGGGAGAAAATTAATTTTCGAAAAAGAAGTCAAATGTAGTGTAAATGCAAATTATGATACAAAACAGCATTGATGATCTCACATTACCTTTCCAGTGCCAATTTTTAACGAAAAAAGCGGGAAAATTCAAAAATCCAGTGTCGCTGAAAACCCCTCTCTATCATGAAATTAGCATCTTCCGCTCACGAACGTTTTCGAACGTGTGATTTGAAAAATCTTAGTAATTGAGTACAAAACATGAAGATAATGCCTTACCGAACCGTCAGGTCGTGGAAGTAACCCGTAAAATAGCTTTAATTCTTTTATTTTACTGATCAAAAAATGTAAACAAACCGCCTCCAGAGTATTGCCATAATTGGGCTCTCATACATTCTTTGTACCAGTTATCGACATAGTGGAAATAACACGATTTCCAACTTAAAACAGTATAATTGATTGCATACCAGCTAAATTTATTCATTTGTTCTCACTAGGTAATATACATTCATCGGTTGAAACAGTTTATCCGGATGAAAACATACATTTCGTAACGGAGGTCCTTTTAGCCAACTGCTAAGAAGGTGACATATATGTGAGGCCAAAATTTCAAATGTTCATTTTTCAAAGCTTGTTGCACGAATGTTCCTTTCAAGGTTTAGTTACCATCAAAAACAAATAGTTTAATCATTCCTGTGAATATAAGCCATTATAGTCTAGTGAATCAATAAGAAAAATCTCTTTTTGTTCCCACTATTGCCATAATTGGTACTATAGCCATAATTGGTACTTCTACCCTAATTCTTGACAGCTTGACTTTTTTACATTCCGCTTCGGGAAGTTGTAATTTTTGCACAAAGCACAGTAAAGACGCGTCAACATCATCGATTCCGTGCATCGGATCGTTCATTACCCGTAAAGCAGCATATTTTTTAATTAGTATGAACCTCAATGATAATCAAATTTCTAAAACTGACACTCTTCTGCTTCTGATAATCAAAACACCAGCGACGTACGGACATCGTTGTTTGTTTTTTCATCTACTTTTGTGCCATCTTCATTGGTGCAATCATATTGGTGGTGGTGCGGTTACTTTGATGGTGGCATAAATGTCAGTGAATTGAGTATAGTGAGCATGATTTTTTTCGTCCCTGGCCACGTCCATGACATACACATCCGGGTTGACTCGGGTTTTTGCGCGCCACAGAAATCTCGCGGAACATTACTAAAGGACCTATGTACAAATGAGAGATTCTCTCCTCTCTCGTTCTCTTTGATTATAACAGTGGAATACTAAAGATTTTGGGAAGTTTTTCACTATAGATCGAAAGTCAATTTCCTTGACTAGCGTTTCATACAAAAAAAGCAACAGAAGAGATTAATGTGACTCAGTTATTAATGAAAGAGAAAGTAAACAAAGAGAGCCTCTCAATGTTAGATAGGTCCTTTAGTAATGTTACGCGAGAAATTCTCTGCGCCTGTCTGTCCTCCTTTTTAATCCGTAGCTGATGGAACATCTGCTTTATATCGCCTGTTATAGCAGACTGTCTTTGGCGGAATCGACAAAGAACTGACATGAGCGGAGTCATCAAATAGGGTCCGGTTAAGAGCATGGAGTTCAAAGAAACTCCTTTGACGCAAGCTGCCGCATCCCATACAATGCGCACCTTATGGGGTTTATGTGGATTTCGAACGATCCCCAGCGGTAAATACCACACGCGATTTGGATCAGAGCTTCGAAGCTCTTCGTCAGTGGCCTTGTGAGCATACCCTTGTTCCTGATACTCGTCAATCTGAGCTTCCACGTTCTTTCGAAGCTCTGGATCCGATTGTAGCCGACGTTCAAGACATTTGAGCCTCCGTGCCGCCATCGCATAGCTTTCGGGAAATTTCACTTCATCGTGCTTCCATAATAATCCGGTTTCAAACCGACCTGGTTCCGTACGCCGAGTAGTATCTTCCAGGATCCGTCGTGCACGCCTATTTTCCTCGGATTCCAGTATTGAAGTGACCGTTATACCCAGCTGATCCATTTCAAAATAATCTCGTACGTGCACCATCGCACATGTGTCGGTTGCTCGCCGTCCACCGAATATCGTCTAACCCAGTCTCGTTTTGACAGCCACTGGCTCTTTCGTCTCGTCTCTCTCGCTTGTTGAAGGGTAGCTTCAACCGAGCATTATCAGCACCAATCAAAATCTTTGAAACCGAACCCACAACTAGGATGATGGTGTGCTGGATGCCTGGCGCGTTGCTGCTGATGTAATAAGGTAGGATAAAAGTTCCTTATAAACGAAGCCACTATGTGTGTTAACATTACTATTCGCCCAGTATTACGAATAGAAAGAATTCTTCTCGATTGAACAACAGTGATTTCCTTTCCTCACCAAATGAAACATCAATAGAAGAATTTGATCACCATTCTTTCTCGTAGAGGAAATAACAGAACCTTACCCACAAATCGAAGCCCTAGCGCATTAAAAGATTTCAGGGGAATGAAATTGATCGACATTTCTTCTCGCTCCTTATGAATAAAAGAGTCTCATAGATAAAATACAACAATTCTAAATGAATACATATATCCTTAGATCATGAAATGGGGGTTCGAGATGAAAGAAACTCATTTCATTATTCTTCCATATCCCACAATCACAAAATGTTTCCATTTACATTCATCTTTGGATTGATAGAAAAGTATTGAATTGATGTCTGAAATTCAACCAATTCCATATTCGTACACCTACCAAAATTCATACGCACAACGTTCAAAACTAAATTTAGAAGCTCTATTTGATTACTGAAATGCTTTATTATGATGTTCAGATGTAGTGAAATACATTTGGACAATTTACTAGTGGACATATATGAAATTTAGGTAAAGTTATGAGAAATGCCAGTTTTCCAATGATTTTTGCTATTAAATCCTATAATTCGAACAATAACGTTTATTTTTGTCATTGGATCCAATCTATAGATTATATTCGTAAGCTCTGATAGAAATTTAGTTGAAATATATATAGTTTACAGAAATCATAAACAGTTCAGAAATTGTTGTGCCATAAGTTCAAAGCTCTTCTAAAATGATATTTTTAATCAATGTAAACCAAATTTTCATTCTAAACAACAGGTAAATGTTAATTTTGAATTTGTCTGTAAAAATAATTTGAACTACGAACTTCGTTTTACAATAAAGTACCCTAAACTACGCTGTACATACCTCCACATAGTTGATGTCATCGTAATATTCAATTATCTTTGAAATAATATTCAAATTATATTCAAAATAGTACCCTATTTTGCAATTTATTGATTTAATAAGAAAAATACAAAATAACTTGAATGAGCAGAGAGCATTGATATACTATTTAATAGAATATATCCTGTTGTTTTCATCATTTTAAAAAAACGTTTGTGTTGCGGTTATGGCAATAATATTTATTCTTTAAATCTCTATAATCATGTTTGGTAGTAAAATGTAAATTAAAATGATAATTACGCAATGTTTTGATAGGAACATTAACTATGGATTATGTATATACATTTAGGAGCCAAACATAAAGAAATTGACTAAAATTTTTGCACGTGTTTTTAATTATGAATCGTGGTTTACGGCTAACCAGCGAGTGGAAGTTTCACAACTACCGAAAAGCTAACATTACATATAATTTGCAATTGGATTAGATGGACAAATTGATGTGAAGATTTGCGAAAAAGTTACACGTCTTCTCAGTGAGAATCGAACTCACGACTCCCCGATCTCCCCTAAAAAACAATGCGCTCTCGGGCTAGGCATTAGATATATATAGAAAGCGTAGTGTTTGGATGGGCATCTAATTCTTCCGAAAGAGGTGCACTTTGCGAAAAAGGACCACGTGATTATTGAGCTGAAAACGAATTCAGGTTAACTTATGCGTTCATGATTCCTCTCATGGCGTAGTGGTAACGCGCTCCAACTAGAGATCGGGGAGTCGTGAGTTCGATTCTCACTGAGAAGACGTGTAACTTTTTCGCAAATCTTCACATCAATTTGTCCATCTAATCCAATTGCAAATTATATGTAATGTTTAGCTTTTCGGTAGTTGTTAAAATTTTTAGTTTTGGATTTGTTATAAATGTTATACTACCTAAGACTCAAAAGTATAAGTTGTCGATATCCACTCCTAGCTACTCTCAAACTGATTATAATTTTTTGAAACTTGTGCAATATTCGCAGTTATCATTCTTAAGGAAGTGATGTTGGAAAAAAATGCAATTTATTGTTCGACTTACCGAATATTTTAGCAAAAAACATGGGAAAAACTGGTATTTTTTCTTAAATTTACTTAAGTTTCAAATATGCCCGCTTTTAAATTTTCCAAATGTATTTCTACTGCATCTGAACAACACAACGAAGAGCTTAAGTAATCATCTAGTCCATTAAAAATTAGTTTTCAATGCTGTATATTTATTTTTTGTTAGGTGTACGAATATGGAATTGGGTCAATTATAGACACAATCTCAATACTTTTCCATTATTCCGAAGATTTAAGCAAATGAATACAGTTTGTCATTGCCAAACAATAGAGGACACCTATAACCTTCATTATTGACAAAGTATATCGAAGTCCATGCACCATTTAATAGATTTTTACCAACTTGATATGAAAACAGTGCCCCGTACGAAAATGAGATTGAGTGACTGTAACTGTATATTCACTCTAAAATAATGCTACAAAACATTACAATGTCAATCAAATGTATCATTGCTTGGCAGTTGTTGAATAAAGGCATGATAACATTATTAATGCAAAAAATGTTGACTTTCGACCCAAATTAATGCAATGATATAATGATTGTGGTTACTTGGGTGGTGTCTATCGGTTACGAACAAGGTGATGCTGATCCATGTCTATATCGGAAGTACGTCAACGGAAAATGGAGTTACGTGCTAATTTATATGGATGACCTAATAGCAGCCAGTAAATACCAATTGATATTGGATATTCTTGAAGAAATATGACTGGGGGAGTTTGAAATAACTAGCCTTGGAGATATTCGATGTTGTTTTCCTTGGATCCTGGATACGAAAAACATCATGAAGAAGAAGCATCCCTCCCAGATAATCATGTATATCAAAAAAATGAAGGACAATTTTTATATTTGGTGGTGAATTTCAGATCGGGCATTTCAGCTTCAATATCAATCCCGAACCGAAAGGCAGCATTGGCATCACAACAGACTGGAATTAATTAAAGAGAGTTGTTCGATATCTGAAGGGAACAAGCGAGCTGAAACTACAATTGAGTAACATGAAAAGGCCTGCAGAACTTGTTGGATACGCTGTTGTGGAGACAAGAAGTCAAACAGCTGTTAAATTTGTCAATACAACAGACGTGTGTTTCCATTCCTACTGCTGAAGCTGAGTTCATCGCATTGTCCGAGGCATCGCAAGCAGCTCTATGGTGGTTACAACGACTGCTCACTGATTTTGGAGAAAACACATTAATAACTATTTATGAAGACAATCAAAGCTGTATAGAAATATTGAGCACTGATAATAGTAGTTTACGGAACAAGTTGCAGAATGATGATTTTTACAGCACGAGTTGTAAGTTTATCCTACGAGGCTCGCCGAGTAGGGTAATTACGACGAGTGCTGTAAAATCGAGTTCTGCAACGAGTTACGTATAACATTTTTTGCAATTTCGTGGAAGACACTTGAGGGTATCAGAAATCATATAGGAATGCATTCACCATCATTCTACAATTTCTGAAAAATTGTTGTTGTAATGATCATTACGCAACTCAAAAACGTTTGCGTAATGAGAAGCGTTGCGTAATGAATCATTACAGCACTGGTTTCAGTAAGGTAATGACTATTACCGCTCTGCATACTTCAGTGCAGGAAAGTAGGCCGTTTCATGACAGATTGGCGTGATGAAAACAGCCCTATTACGATGAGAATTGCAAAAATTTAGTAACAGAACGAAGCATTGAGTAACAAGATAACATGAGTTAACAATGATTTTATTATGGCACAGCCAAAAATGCTTCTTAACTGCCACGGTTTAATATGTTGTCCTCCTATAGAACCAAGATAACAAGCTAATGGGAAATAAATTAATTTCAACTCGCATAATGGGAAATTCCATATAATATGGGACTGTTATGCGACTATGGGCAGTATATATAGGGCCACATTCTTAGGGTGAATGGCGTCCTTACGGTACAACAGCTTGACAGCCCGAAGTTTAAAGCGTAATAGTCAAGAAGAAAGACGTTAAACAGTTTCTTGAAACTGTTATATTCAGTTTCAAAGCATGCACCTTCGTCTAATAACTGATAATAGAACATCTATCAACACAAGAAAATACTAGTGTTTTATCAAATCACCGATCTGCCAACGCTGCTCCCAATTTCATTCATAGTGGCGGCTGAGAGATGTGCTCGTACACACAGTCTGGACGCTTGGATGGAATGGTACCGGCAAAGTGGCGGGGAAATCGGAAAAACAGCGAACCGTTACTCCGTCAAACGGGCGCAATAAAGACGATCTCGGTTGGTTTCTCTCGCGGCGCCGTTTTATCACTTCGGCTATTAGCCAGACAGGCGAGAGATAAAAACGATAAAAAAGGACATGCTTTATGGCGGTATCACTCACATGTGTTGTTAGAATGGATGGCACATTTGGAGAGCGAGGATATCGGTTGCTCTCCGAAGTGCGTGTGGAGAAAAAATCCAGGTCCTCTCACGCCGCGGCGGTGTAAGCTGTGGATACATAGGTGTGACGAGTCTTTACTGACGACTGGGTGGCAGCTGTTCTTGAAGGGGTAGTTGTGAGCCTGCGAATGTACAGTAATGAACGTACCGTTAAGTCACCAGTCACCGTGCGGTCTCCATTCACCGTGCACACATACAAATTCCTACAGAATATTCATTACAAATTTTTTACAAATTATTCTTTTGTCAGCAATATAAGGTAAAACTGATGGAATTAAGTAGTTCTTGTCACAAAGCCTTCTGAAAAACCTGATTCTAGTAGTCAAAATCATGTTCAATAATGAATTTTTTAAAACTCTTAGTAGAAACGCCAAAATCACATTTTTCCATTTATAACGTTTGAGTATCAAAATTTTTCAAAATTTCAATATTTTTTCGCAATTGATACTTTCTTCTTCTTCTTCTTTCTGGCATTACGTCCCCACTGGGACAGAGCTGCTGCTCAGCTTAGTGTTTTTAATGAGCACTTCCACAGTTATTAACTGAGAGCTTACTGTGCCAATGACCATTTTTGCATGCGTATATCGTGTGGCAGGCACGAAGATACTCTATGCCCTGGGAAGTCGAGAAAATTTCCAACCCGAAAAGATCCTCGACCGGGTGGGATTCGAACCCACGACCCTCAGCTTGGTCTTACTGAATAGCTGCGCGTTTTACCGCTACCGGGGATTGGGCCCGCCCTGAATACTTCTAGTTACATGTATTTCCATGCGGTATGAACCATGACATTTATTGCAAATAGATTTGTTTATTTGTGTTTCAGTTCGGAAACACAAATTGCACGGTGAATGGCTCGCCTCAAGTAACCAATAAGCCGTAAAGATTGGCACGAAGACGGTTCTATAGTCGAATACAAGACATGGTTGACAGGGCTTATAGGAACTATAACGTGATTAAGGGTTGTTTAAAAGCCACTTTGGCGAATTATTTGGCTGATTTACTGCCTACTCGTACTGAGTTCTGGAGAGATGTCAAAATTTTATAGCACGTTTGTCGAAGAAAAAAAAGATTGTTTATCTTTTGTACTATTCTTTTTTTCTTTCTTTAAGCTTATCCAAGTTGAGTTTTTTGTAAGGTGCTTTAGAGTTGAACTGATGTTCTCCAGGCGCATATTGGATGATTCGGTCTCATTTCCCATCTGCTCCATCGACGCTCTTATGGTTGTACTGCTGAGCGTCGTATAAAAAGCAGAAGATTATTGGAGGCTGCAAATCCCAGCGGTCTAACCTGGAATTATATGCACTAAACACGGAAGAAGCCAAACACAGCGAAAAGCAATGAGAGAGGAGTGACAACTTTAAGGATCCCTCAACAACGAAGAATCAATTTCATTAATGTGTTCAAGTGTCGCAGTCTTCAGAATCCGGATGGGCACCGGAACGACAGAGAGAGTGAGTTCAGACAGTTTGTTTTGATAAAAAAAATCTGCAATTCTGAACTATCCGGATGCCGAGGATTTCTATTAAGATTACGACACCAGGTTCGTTCCTTTGAAAATCGCCCATACAACAATCCTGCTGCAATTCCAATTTATCACTTCTTATTCTATATGCCATTACATCGTTGGTCGTGTTTTATTTTGGGGTAAAGTCCATTTTGATGCGGCTGACATAAATATCACATATACCACCCTTTCGACAGCTTTGACAGCCGCTGTGAGCTGTTTGATGACACAGAGCTTACAACACTGTGGTGAAGCTTATATACACATATACGGCTTATATCAGTGCTCAAGGTCACAGTGCCTATAAGCACTTGAAAATGTTATATGGAGCCTGTTAGCACTGAGAATCCGTAAAGCGTCTTATATACCGCTTATAACAGTGCTTAGTGGTTACCTGGGTCTATTACCGTGCATTAGTGTAAAAGGCCTGAAATTTTTGGGTAATATTGGATTTATTGTTATGACATGATTTAACTATCCATATTCAATTGTTGAGCTAATATGAATTGTTTGGACAATACAGTCAAACCTCCTATAACGATTTAAATGAAAAAATAATGATTTAGCCAGTTTTTTTTAAACTTTCTATGGCTTCATTGTAAATAAGGTTTGAATACCCTTAAAACTGAGTGCGCACGCTACTAGCAACGTAGTTGCTCCACCAACAACGTTTCTTCAAGATACAAAATTAATCATGACGAAAACTATACGCACGGTAAATGGTGCACCAGTGTGCACGGTAAATGTGACATAGCACGGTACGAGGCACCTTAACAATACATTTGTAACACATTTTTTGAGTATTTTTTGTTATACATCGCTAATTTTAGATTTTCCCTGAATTATGGTATAATTGTACGCCTGTTAGTGTATTCTAGTTCGCTTAAATAATTTGAAAAAAATATAACTTTTTGAAGTGCAGATTTTTCTTAAATGCACGGTGAATGGTGGCTTGACGGTATTGAAATTTCGTGGGTGACAAGGCGATAAAACCAAATTTAAAAGCTCTTGGCTTGTCGCGGTCTTTAGGTGAACATCTCGGAATCCAAGATGGCTTCTCCCCCTACTCACGTTTTCAAAGCACAACTGTGAAATAGTTCGCAAACATTCCTGATCTTCTTATTTTAAGCATTCTGCTAGTGCACAATGCCAAAACTAAAGGTGCACTTTTGTAGGATGCTTTCTTCGCGAAATTTGTGCCTTTGAAGTTTTAGTGCAATCTTAGAAGATGATTCCAAACTGTTTCACCTTAAGTTTTATTCACATTTTACATAAAAAACGGGTCTTCCTTAGCCGAGTTGTTAGAGTCCGCGGCTACAAAGCAAAGCCATGCTGAAGGTGTCTGGGTTCGATTCCCGGTCGGTCCAGAATCTTTTCGTAATGGAATTTTCGTTGACTTCCCTGGGCATAGAGTATCGTCGTACCTGCCACTAGAGTTACATATTTCTCAGGAGCACATAAATGTACTGACGAGCCTCCAACCAAACCGTCTCTCAGCTCATCGGAATCCTAGTGTGCTGCGCTAGGTGGAGACTCACGAAAATTCTAAAAGCGCGCGCTAGGTGATGTGCTCTCGGGGAGATTCGTCACATGCGCTGCTCGGCGCTATGGCTCGCCATCGGTATTCAAGTTGTGAAACAACTGCTTAGTAACGAAGAGCCTCTACAGCTATTTTCGCCTCATTATGCAGGTGTCTAGATAGCCTACATGATATGATCGAAGACTCGCGATTCAAAAGTTACAATTTCGATCCTCGTTGAAAACTTTTGTAATCACTTCAATTATTGCGCTGAATTTTAAACAGCACATGTGATGGATCGCATGAGACCGCAGTGAGACACATCTCAATAAAAATGAGGCGCACCAAAAAAGGTCTCACGATGTGCAGCGCTCCCGTGCGCTTACAAGCAATGAGGCTCCTGCACCTAAGGCTACAGCACGTGCAGGCTGCCACACGATAGCGAATGCGAAAATGGCAACTTAGGCAAAGAAAGCTCTCAGTTAATAACTGTGGAAGTGCTCATTGATGAGTAGCCGGCTCTGTCCCAGTGGGGACGGTTATGCCAAGAAGAAGAATAAGAAGAAGAAGAAGAAGATAAAACGCATTTTTCCAACAGAAAAAATAACCTTTTTATGTGTAAATTTCACGAATTTTATTGATTTTACAAATTGAGATTGTAAGTTTAACATCAAAATTTAAACGAAACAAACAAACCAGAACCCGACCAACCAGTCTTCATAATTCTTTATAGATCTTTGACCAACGATGGCGATCGCTAACGGTTCAAAACGAATCTATATCGATCGCTATCGAAAATTACTGACTGGTTGACCGGGAAAGACTTCCAAATTGCAACTAAACGATTGGATCATTTTTATGTAACCTCGACTCAAAAATGAATAAACCATTTTCATAGGCAAAAATTAGAAATTTACTGTGATTGTAATGTAATTTCGCCAAATTTTACTGATTTCACGGCATTACGCGGGATTTCGCGTCGACGACTATATGTCACGGATTTCCATTGTTCCTAGTCATTACCAAAGATTTGGATTAAAAAAGATATCGTAGTTGATCATTCCCGTATTCACATTATAGACTGTCTAGAGAGCTATAATACGAATTCAATGATCACAGGTTATGTTATGCCACATTATCTGATGTTTTTCTTAAATTTTGTTTTACATTCTATATAATAAAATCATGGAATAGCAGATTTTTTGGGAAATGTTTGATCAACTGCTGGAGGGTTTTTTAAACAAACGGCTAATGTCATAGAAGAGGAAAAACATGTATGGCTATCAGGGTATTGAATCGAAAAATATCATGAAGAGCACTCATTAAATGGAATTTATGTTTTATACGCCTATGAATGATGATTGCAACTCCCCCACATGCCCCATCAAGTCCATCATTACGATAAACAAAAAAGTTAGAATCTCTTTTGAGTTTAGTTCCAGGTTTCAAATACGTTTCAGTAATAACTGATATATGCTGGTTATTAGCTGTAAGAAAATTAAACAACTCGTCCTCCTTATCATTCAGAGAACGAGCATTCCAATTTAAAATATTTAAATTATTATTTGGATCCATTAGAAAAACGTAATCCAATAACAATTTGATTTGTAAATTTTACACCAACTTTGACTGCTTCAGTCATAGTGGTGGCTTTGAACATTGCATCAATCATTAGATTCAATTGTTCAGTTAGAAAATTAAAATCAGAGGCATACATATCACTTGAATAAAAATTGGACTTATGATTGCCCTTGCAACTGGCGCATATGAACTTATCGGTATCTTCCTTCACTGGACAGACGTCCTTGACGTGAGAAGAACTTCCGCAAATCATGCATTTAGCATCCATGCGACAATTGTTTGTACCATGACCCCACTTTTGGCACCGACGGCACTGATTGGGGTTCTGGTAATTTCCCACGGACATCGAACATAAGTTTAGCTTTTTCTACAGCTTTAATATTATTCAGATCTTTTTTGTTGAAGTGAACTAAATAATATTCTTGAGAAAGCCCTTTCCGAACAATGCCAGATTGGGTTCTCTTTTTCATAATGATTACATGGACTGGGGAAAATCCAAGTAAATCATTAATTCCATATTTGATCTTATAGTCACTTGAGAGACCTTTCAAGACTACTTTGAACAAACGTTCAGTTTTGTCGTCATAAGTAACAATAATGTGTTTCTTCTCTTCAAGATGTTTGAGAAGAAGTTCGCGATCTTTAAGAGTTTTCAGCAAAACGCGACAGTCTCCTTGCTTTGCGATTTGGAAGGAGATCTTGATTCCCCTAATGGATTGAAGATCTCCTGCCCAAATCCCCCAAATTCGGAACAACTGACCACGATAGGCGGCACTCTTTGCTTCCTCACTTGAATATCATCATTTCGATACAATTATCAACATTATTCATTTCACCCTTGGAAGAAAGTTCGCATTCCGGAGAAACGTCCTTTATTCCATTCTTGCCACGTTTAGTGACAGTTTTAAATCCCACTTTTTTGGAAGGAATTTGTGAATTCAGAGATTCACCCTTCCTTTTGTTTGTAGTTGCAACCATGTTCAGTGAATAAACGAAAAAAGACGTGATCTCCTAAGAGGTTTTATCCCAAGACGGTGTCCAAGCAGGATTACCACCGCTAGCTTTCGTCAACGGGTCCAACGAAAAATCGAAGGCACGGGTCCAAACAAGGATCGTAAAGGGTTCAAAAGTAGAAAAAATAGTACTGAAAAGCACTGTTTTTGTAGCACTGAAATGTACTGTTTTATTGCTTTAGGTAGTTTTTAAGAAAACTTCCAAGAGCACAGAGAATTCGTGTACGCACAGCACGAAGGTACGATGCGCACTGATTATAGAGGTTTTAATTAATGTCATTCGCCTCTGATGACATTTATAAGTTTTGATTTGAATTCTTGATAAGTGGATTACAACAGAGTTATAACAGATTTGGTTACTCAGTTAGCGCGTTTTTTCTAACAAAATATGTTATAATTTTGGCTACTTAGTACTTAACATAATTTCCTCTACACTAAACAAAATATGTTATAATTTGAACAAAAATGTACACACTTAATTTGTTTCGCCGAGGCCGGCAAAAATAATTGCCGAGAACCCAACAGCTGAGATTTCGGCAAAAATCTCGGTAAAAGTTCAAAGTGCCGATTGTTCCGTGAAATGTTAAATCAACCCAGCTGTCAAAATTTAACGAAGAGATCGGTAATCCATTGCTGAAAATCTCGGCACACTATTACCGAGATTCGGCAAACGATTATTTTTGTCTTGATTGGAAGAAGAATAAAAAGAAAACACTACACATAATTTTTAATAATAAATCCGTAAGACTGAAAAGCCGTTAATTTTAGAAAAATAAAAACAAATTTATTTAAGGTAATTGTATTTTGCATTACAAATGTGTGAACTATCACCCCTGTGAACATTTAACTTTTCAGTCAATTTAAAAAAAAATGAAATCAATTTTGTGAATTCCACATAGCTATTTTGTTTTCCAAAATATGGGAGTTTCAAGGTAATAATAAGTATATATCTAAGTTTTTTTTAAATAATTAACCCTGAAAATGGTTCGATATCCACATTAATCCATGTGGAATTCATAAAACATTATACTTTTTAGAATCACAGGGAACTGATATATATTTTTGCAAAATTGTGTACGAAAATCGTGGTGGTCACTCTTACCACGTGGGTGGGCGGTTTTACCCCGTCGCTAAAAATAATCGTGATAAGACATCACTTTTTTAAAGCTTCAAGAAATATATATATTTTTAAAAAACAACACCTGTGATATTTTTTGGACATGCCTAAGGCTTCGAAAAACGACATGCTGGGTCGAAAAAGGATTTATTGTTTCCTAATTTTGACATATGAATTAAATTGCTTAGGCGAACGGTCTCATTCCATCTTTTTCTATGCAGTTTCTATTTCAAATTAAAAAAAAACGGGACAATTTGAGCATTTTTAATGAAATTACGGGACAATTTGTCAAAGTGATGAAATCGGTACTGCTCCGTTAAATACGGGATGTATGGTCAGCCTAAGCAAATGTCGAAAAAATTTATCAATAAATTGAGACAAAAATCATTTCCATTTTTTTCCGCGATATGTGAATGCATATTAGGTTAAGTTGATTGAAAAACGTTTTAATTTAATTTTACAAGCATGTGAGATCAATTCATCTGTAGAAGTTGACGTGGCATAGGAATGTAATATGTGTTGATAACACCTTATTAAATTTAGGAAGATAGTGTTGTCTAACACAGAACACCTTGATATAAGAAAATGATGAAATGTTTGAAATGATACTGATAAAGAAAATTGAAAAAGCACAAATTCAACCAGTTAGAATCACAATGGATCCTCAAGCATGTCCTTCTTACGCCAATGGTGCCATGTGGAGAAAACCGGCAAATCTCATCTCGCCAAATGTGTGCAAAATGCTCAATTTCTCTCCCGGTCTCGAAACCGTTTCGCCTCAATCCTGGCGGGATGGATGTTGTTCGTGCGTCGTGTTTGCTCTTCTCACGGATTTAATTTCGATCCTCATCGTGAATGGGTGGTTTTCGTCGAATCCTCGCCGAGTCCTTAGCACGCAACGACCGCATAGTGGAGTCTCCAGTCCAGTCCAAGATAAACAAACAGCGGGAGCGCGTGGCAAAAACCCATTCGTGGATGCTGTGGAGCTGATGAGATGTGTCCTTCGTTCCGCCTGAAGAGGATCAGTTTCTGATGAACCGCCGCGCGACTATACCGTATATCCTTTGGTAGGTTCAATCTAATCCAACTCCGAAACACGAGGTGGTGTCTCGAACTCATTAGCCTGGAAAATGGAATACACTAATCCTTGGGGGGTATCCTGCCTTCTAGTGGTTCAAACGGAAATTGCATTTAGAAGTGCTCCAATTTGTGCTAGGAAAATTAGCAGTTCGTTTAAAAAGTGACCGGCTACAGCTTTGCCAACGGAACGGGAAACAGATGGAAGCGTGGTCCTTGAGATGCGAAAAGTTCGCTAATTAAATTGCTGCTCTCGAGCATCTTAGGAGAAGGTTGAAGAAGACACCAAAGTGCAATCAGAGAAGGTGAAATTTATTGGAAAACAAAAGAAGCAAATGCCTGCGGAGTGAACTCTCGGCATGGCGAAGAGGAAAACCCAAGGATAATTCAATGCAACATAATGAACTTGAACCAAGACCCAGCGCAGTAGTGGCATGGGGTGCATCTTCTCGTTGTTGAGTTGGCCCCGAAGGCAGACTCCATAGTGTCCTTGTCGTCCTTGTCGAAGAGAAGCCCCTCTACGCGCGGTTCTCCAAAGGAAGAGAAGCGTGACTGGCAGAAGCGAGTAGTCGTCGTCGGTTGCCGTTGGAATAAATTGTAGGACTTCATTTATTAGTGTCGAAACCCGGGAGGCCCAAGTGGCTGAAGAAGTGGTCCGAAGAATGTGTTGCGGTACGTTGCCGGGTGGCAAATGTTTTTAGTGGATGCTGGAACCAAGGAAAATTGTTGTGGCAGAACTTTTCCCTTTCGGCGAACCAAAGTCACAAGAAGCTCTCGAAAAGCTGCGATAGTGCTGAGATAGTGCCGCCGAGTACCAAAGTGCTTTTCGAAGTTGTTGTCGGGGAACGGCGGCAACGCCAAATCTGTAAGAAGTCAGGATGTGAATTTGTGTGGCTTGGCGAAGAAGCTGTAAATTGAATTAACACGGCGATAAAAAAATTTACATTGAAGTGGATTTAGCGCTTCTCTTGCCGGTGAATATCTGTCCTGTCGAGTGTCGATGATTCCAGGTTAGGTGTGATTTATGGGGTGTTCCGGTGATTGATTCGATGGCTTAGAATAATCTCACTCGAGTGCATGTTTCATTTCGACACTGGAAGAGAGATAACAGCATACCCGTAGATACTCGTGTTCAGGAAGCACGGTGTGAATACATAAATAACGAACAGCTAGGTAATTGGACACAGGGCTAGCCCACCAAACCACTACTCAACTCAGCACATGTGACGCCGCTGGAAGGGCATTCATGAGGTAACCATTTTTGCACCATTGATTAATGGTACTTGTATAAATTGTAAGGATAATTGATGTCAAATGCAGTGTAATTGGGGATTGATGGTTATGTGAGTTCATTTGTATTGGTTCCGGTATTTTTTGACTTTCCAATTGTGGGTTTAGATATGATTTGTTCGTTGCGGTGTCAGGATCAGTGATCTCAGAACATTTAATCGAATGAAAAATGGCCAAAACTTGTCTACGAATTAGTGAAGGGAAGTTTCTGATAAAATAACTCTTTTTTTCTCAATCCTTATAGATGTAAAAGACATTCTCTTCGCTATCATTACAGCTTAAGCTAGCTTATAAAATTCCATTCATTGTACAATCGTACAATAGTAACAACGTTGTTGTAAAGATTTTTCAAAAGGTAAAACAAGTTTATACAGAACATATTAACAGCAAGGTCGACCACGTGGTTTCATGGTTTTCCAGAAAGTGTTATTTAGATAGATAATTATGTTGTGAGTTTACTATTCATGAGTTGTTGTCCTCCTATCGTCGATTTTGTCCAAATGTTCAGCAACAAATCTTATGAAATCATGAGTTATGGAACTGTCCCATATCTCACAGCAATTTCTATTCTGACAAAATATTCTTTAAAACCCCAGAATATTCAACTTTAGTTCCGAAAAATCCTCAAAGTTTATTGTTATCCTCAAAAGAGACTGTTAGATTTGGTTCAAACTACTGCACAGTGGCTTAAAACCCAATAAACACGATCACCAGCTTTTTCAGTATCAAAGAGTGAAGATATTACCATACTATATTCGGCAAAGCTACTGCATATGTTAAGAAGAAACTTTTGACATTCACAATTTTTTTTATTAATTTTCTCATAAATGACATAAAACATTTTTTCTCTGTTTGTCGTTAAAAGCAATTGGTGTCTTCGACAAAGTTGTTGGAATTGTAAAATGAAGAAAAGTTGACGAAGACATTTTAACTCTATCTATTCAAATAAAGGATTTATAGCGATTTTCATATAAAAACCATTTCAAAAGTACAAATACTCACTTGAATTTTTTCGCAGTGATTGTAATGGCTTACAATGTTCTAGGACTATGTATATATTTTCAAAATACAAACTTTTCTGAACCTACCAAGACAATATTTTCATTTTTGCTATAAGCATTTTATTGTGGAAAATTCACGTTTA
>NW_018735363.1:0-35821 GCF_002204515.2 Aedes aegypti
ATAATACCGAACACGTATCCCTTGCCAGTAGCACAAGACTTAGTTGCGCAGTTGTCAGGGTGCAAAGTGTTTTGTGCACTAGACCTTGAAGGCGCTTATACTCAGCTTTCCTTGTCAGAAAAATCTAGACGTTTTATGGTCATAAACACGATAAAAGGGCTTTATACATACAATCGTCTACCACAGGGTGCATCTTCTAGTGCTGCCATATTCCAGCAGATTATGGAACGAATTCTAGTTGGAATAGAACATATATCAGTGTACCAGGATGATGTACTGATAGCAGGGAAAGGTTTTGAAGACTGTAAAAAAAAATTGTACACCGTGTTAGAGAGATTACAAGCAGCAAATGTGAAGGTAAACTGGGAGAAGTGTAAATTTTTTGTGACTAGTCTTCCCTTCTTAGGGCATATAGTCACTGACAAAGGGTTGTTGCCAAGCCTAGATAAGCTAGAGAGGATTAAAGAAGCTAAAGTACCCTCTAATACTTCGGAGTTAAAAGCGTATTTAGGACTAGTTAATTACTACGGGAAGTTTGTGCCACATTTGTCTTCTAAGCTTAGTTCCTTATACAATTTATTAAGGAAAAATGTTAGGTTTACATGGACAAGTGACTGTCAAGAAGCATTTGAGAAGAGCAAGAGACAATTATTGAACGCAGATATTTTAGAGTATTTTGATCCCATTAGTGGTGATTTTCCGATGCTTGTAATTACGGTTTGGGAGGAGTGTTTGGCACATTTGATCGACGGGAGTTGAAAAACCAATCTGTTTCACGTCGTTTTCATTAAACGGAAGCGCAAAAGAAATACCCAATACTTCATTTGGAGGCGTTAGCTCTTGTTCTGTACCGTTAAAAAATTTCACAAAATTCGTTTACGGACAAATGTTACAGTGTATACTGACCATAAACCGCTAGTGAAAATTTTTGGAAAGACAGGGGGCCCATTCTATTTACGTTACGAGACTTCAGAGGTACATTTTAGAGTTGTCGATCTACGAATTTTGACATCGTATATCGCCCATCAAGAAAAATGGGCAACGCTGATTTCTGTTCGCGTTTTCCATTACAACAGAGTGTACCCACAGAGTGCGACGTAGAGTACGTCAAGAGTCTAAATCTAACCAACGAACTACCTTTAAATTTTTCTAAAATTGGCAAACGAAACAATAAATGATCCTGTAACGGTGAAGTTAATGTCCTATCTACAGCATGGCTGGCCAGAAAAAAATGATAAATCTTTGTCAAATATCCAGGCAAATCAACATGATCTTGAAATCGTTGATGGGTGCCTAATGTTCCAAGATAGAGTAGTCATACCAGTGAAGTTTCGAAATAAATTGCTCAAATGTTACACGTGAACCATTCTGGGATAGTTAAAATGAAACAACTGGCAAGGAGAACGGTTTATTGGCCTGGGCTGAATAAAGAGATTGAGGATTTTGTTAGACAATGTGACACGTGTACTAAAATGTCAGCTGTTCCAAAACCCAGCACGACGACAAATTGGATACCCACAACGAAACCACGCAGATTTCTTCCATTTTGAGCATAAAGTTTTCCTACTCATAGTGGATAGCCATTCTAAATGGTTAGAATCGAGTGGATGAGGAACGGCACAGATGCTCCAAAAGTGATCCGTAAATTTGCCAAATTATTTTCAAGCTTTGGACTACCGGACGTAATAGTAACCGATGGTGGTCCTCCTTTCAATTCATCACTATTCGTGTCCTTTCTTGAACGGCAAGGGGTCTTAGTCATGAAGAGTCCACCCTACAACCCCTCCAGCAATGGCCAAGCAGAGAGGATGGTCAGACTGGTAAAAGAAGTTTTCAAAAAATATTTGCTTGAACCAGAGGTTCGCAATTGGGACGTGGAGGACCAGATCAATTACTTTTTAATAAACTATCGTAATACATGTGTGACGACAGATGGTTCTTTACCATCAGAGAAAATATTTAACTATAAACCAAAGATGTTAATTGACTTAATTAACCCAAAAAAGTCATTATTCGAGACAATTGGTCAAAAGCCCTGCTAATTATAAACGTGAGCAAAATACAGTAACATCATCAAACCAAACAGAAGTCAAAAAAGACCAGTTTGATAGACTGATGCCTGGTGACAAGGTGTGGTTGAAAAACAACCACATGAATCACGTGGAGAGATGGATTGCGGCAACATTCGTGAGACGTCTTTCTCTCAATGTCTTCCAGGTGGCAGACTAAACCTCTCATCTTGAACGTAATGGTCCCGATTGTCTCAAGCAAAAGAAGTCGGGTGGTGATGTTGGATGAGGATAAAGCTCATTGTGATATTCCGAGGCCATCAACATCAACAGCAGCAGTAAGTTTGGATACACGACCAAACCTTATGACCGAAACCAAGCAACCAACACTCCGTAGATCTTCGAGGAAAAAGAAACAAAAAATACATGAAGATTATATTTATAGTTGAACTCATATTCTGTCGAATTCGTACTAAGATTATGATATTTTAACTAGATATTTGAAATTGTTTTCTCTCGAATTAATTGAACTCGTTGTTGTGTAAAGTGTTATATTTTGGAATGATCAAATGAATTAGTATTTATTTTATTAGACTTTTGAACTATCGATAATATGTGTTCTGTGTAGATTTTAAAATTGAATTAGCATTTGGACTTAGGATTGTTATTGCAATATCTTTAGGGGTAAGAACTATAGTATCCGTGGTTTCGACCATCGAGCAAAACCCTATTATAGGTGAGTGACTGTCTTCGAATATGAGAGATATGCGAGTTGGTGATCTAGGTCGAAACAAAGGTAGATAAGTTCTGATCTGTGCGTAAGCCTAACTAGACGTGTCTCCGTTAATTCAATATCCGAAGTGGAATTTTACACTTTGGGTAGGTTCCTTCATCTATGCAGCGTTGCACGCGTTCTGAACATGTCCCGGATCCGCATTGACTGCTGCTTTTAGGGCAACATTCTGGATACCAGTAGGTCCCTGATGCCTTGTTTGACGAGAATGATTTCACGACTTCTGCCAGCTATTCGTTCGTCACCCTCGCCATTTTTTCTCCCTTCATCTGCCGCTTACGTCGCTGGGGGCCATGGGTGATGCGGGAAGAGCACATGGATTATAGATTGCCAGCAGCTCGGGCGACTTGTCTTGAGGCACTATGACACCTTTGGTATTAGCCATTACCACTATGTAGGGCATCACCCCACGGACTCGAGTTGGCACTCTGGCATAGACTATCAAAGCATGCCCGTTTGGACTCTTTTTTGAAAGCTAACTTTGCCTCTTTGAATGCTGCACCGCGTTTTTTTTTTACTGGGCAACACCCCAACTCTTAGAGGACGGGGGTCCGTTAAGCATCTGCTGCCTCGATAGATCTTACCTCGTAACGCACTACGTAAAGGTGGTCTACCTGCGTTACGAGTAGGGTTAATACTTCTGCTATGTGTTAAATGCTATATGCATTGGCATCTCCTCGAAGAAATGCCGTAAGGTGGTTCTAGGGAGAAGAGGGTCTAAGGCCCAAGGATAATGTCTGTGCAGTCTGTACACAATTCAACAAGAATTCCTCAAGTACAGTGCATGAGCTGGTTTTAGTAGTTCGTCGTTGGAGCGGCATCGACACACTGCCTGAGTTACCTCCTCAGGCGTTTGTTTGCAGATTTCCCATTGTGAAGAAAATAAAACAGGGACTCACCTCATTCGAATCGAGTTTTATCACCTTGCTAACACGAGACTGAGATTTCTCACCACACCCTACTGAAGAATTAGCAAATGATTTTCTAAAGAGACAATTTTGCTCCTGTATGCCAAGCAAATGTGGATTTTCACTATTGTTAAAAACCAATATACTTACATCCTTCGTTGGGACTTATCTCAAACATTACCAAAGTTCATATTATCATTGCTTGGCATCATTCCCGCACTAACGAAGTACAATTTCGAGCGCACATCCTGACAACCAACGAATCGTTCCGTACGACATGCAAAACTTTTCTCATTTTTCACACCACCCTGCTTGGTCAGCGAACTTCTCTCACGCCTTTACACATGGGCACAGCCTCACTGCATGAACATCCTGCTTGCGACCACCGACGATTCTCATTTCCTGCCGGCGGAACATCCGGCAATCCAGAAACGAAACAGCTATAATGACCGTTCGTCAAGCTAGTCTTACTTGCCGGGGAGAGTAATGTTCGTATCATTTTTGCGTCGTTACGAGTACAAAAAAGCGGGAATTCTTCAAACTAGTTTGTTAGGCAGAGAAACATCATCGATTATTTAGTGAAATTTTCGTTACAGTTTTGATTTTAATTATTCAATTTATACACATAAGCAATATTATTTGCTATCATTCACTCACGTGGTCCAAAAATACCCTTTTTGACACGGGAGAGCTTGCAATCTATCTAAGAGGGGAGTGTGTGAATGTCTATTTCTGTAATTCAATTAACCGTATGTATAATGGTTGCGTACTATATCGTTGCAAATGTAGATGCCAAAATTCTATAAACACTACTACTTGCATCATCCAGAATGAATAGGAAATGTATCAAAAATTATCTCTTATTCTCTTTTGCTTGGTTTTTGGTCACATCCTAAAACTACTGGGTAGGTATAATTTATGAACTCTTGTCGACATGACAAAAGAAATAAAAAAATCAATCTTCACACCGCACAGGGCTTCAATGTATTGTATAAAAACGCAAGATCACAGAAGAAGCCCCCATTGGAAACAAAACCATACTTGAGTGAGCAAACAAAGTTCAACCCAAATAAAAATCAACGTTTGCATCGGTGGTAATTGCGGTGAGCAGATTGCGTTCTGCAACTATTTACTGTTTCACTTCGCCCACGGGCAGTTTGGTAAGTTGATATTGATAGTTTTTTCAGTAATAATAGATAGGTACGACATACACTAATAAATAATTACAAAGGAGTCGTCGCTAGGTAGGTAGCTTTTGCGAAAAACTTAGTCATACTCGTGGGACGATTCCCGTTTACTGATCAAATTTTCCCGTTCCTCTTTCGTTCGATTCGTGGACCATTGGTGCCCGGGGGCTGCGAGCGGTTGGTCACCTTGCTGATGCCCTCGGTGAGGCCCGTCTGGGTGAGACTGCGGGAAGAAGCCAAGTTGGATAGTTTTATGTTTTTTTTTTATCCTGTGTGCCGGAAGAAGGAATACTCACATTTCCACTTCATCGTCGTCGGTTCATCGTCGACGTCGTGCATGGAGAAGTATGGTTCTGCGATACTGGGCGGAATTGTACCCGGTTAGAACGAAAAACACGTACGTGGCCATTTCTTTGAACCATCTCGTCCAACCAGGGCGTACTGGAACGCCAACGGTGATCTGAAAATTTGCAAGATAATTAATGAAAGTTGTCGAAACCTTGGGTGTTCTGGTCCACCCTGTTGGTAGTATGTCATTTGACATAATGTGGTTGAGCATACAGTCATTTAGGCATAATAGCCATTTGGCATAATGTGAAAAGCGAATCTACTGCAGCAGTGGTACTGTAATTTCCACTAAAGTACAGGTGCGTCATGTAACGGACATCATGGCCCCTGTATTTAGGAGACATTTTTCTTAACCAAAAGTGCTTTAGGTGTGTTTTTGTGTTTGCAAATTGTGGGTTATTAGGCCTGACAATAAAATGTATGCTCGTGAATTTTTTAGTTTCATTGAAAATCCTTCAATTAATCATTGAAAACCATCAAGGTTATATCAACAACTTTAAAACTCTCCTCCGGGTTAATATACCAGAATACTTTCAGAATACATTGCCACTTTGCGAAAAAGGACCCACGTGATTATTGACCTGAATTCGAATTCAGGTTAACTTCTGCGATACATCATCAAAATGCAATGTCAAAATTCATACTTATATTTTCAAATTTATTTTTGTACACTATAAAAATGATATATTTATCATAAATAGGTAACACGAGCACATAAAACCAATATTTTTCGAATTATGAATGAGTGGCTTAAGTGTCCGGTACTGGGGGATCTCCCCCTACATTTTCACGACGCCTCTAAGCATAGAATATTCAAATGCGCCGTAAAACACGAATGCAAAAATACAGTTCTGCGTCAGGTGGAAGTTCGCTTCCCATGGTTCATTTATACTAATTTGATACATTTATTAGTAGCTGATGAGTCCATCTACCTTTAGTGGAGTTATCCCATTCCTGCTGCCAACCTCTAAGCATTGTTGCGGACTCCTCTAGTACCTATTTGATTGAAGCATTGAACATCTTCCTTGATGATGACCTTGATGGGTCCTCCATACCTTAGTATGGATAGCTCCACGCCTGCCAGGAGCTTCCGTTTGCTGGCAATTACAGCAGAGCTGTTAAACATCATCCTCGATAGCGCCGCCATTGCCGTAGATGCCCTTCTACAGGCACATTCAACGTGACTAGCGAAGCTGAGCTTGTCATCGATCATTACCCCAAGATGCCTCTATGATACAATCACCTACCGAGATAAGCGCCCGTTGCTCGGACTTGCGGTTGTTGACCACCACCACCTCAGTCTTGTGACGGGCCAGTCCTAGTTTCCTAGACTTCATCCATTCCCCAACTATGGAAATAGAGTGCGCTGCTGTCAACTCTACTTCCTTCATCGATTCACCATAGACCACTAGGGTGATATCGTCGGCGAAGCAAACAATCTTAACACCCGTCAGAAAGGGCAGCCTCAGTACGTCATCGTACATCGCATTCCATAACAGCGGGCCCAGGATTGAACCTTGAGGTACTCCCGCGCTTTTCTGCCCCTACTTTGTGTCATACAGTAGAATCCTACCATCAAAATAGCTTACTACAAGCTTACACAACTATCTCCGATACCTTGAGGCGATGAAGTACGTGGGCTTTCGCTGCTGTACGCATTGATTACATCCAGTGACAACCGCGCAGTAACAATGACACTCCTTTTATGCTATAGAAGAGTGCATGGTGACGTCACGAAAAATTCTCCTTCTCTGTCCCTCTTTAATCACGCTCAATTGACTGTCCTGCTCTTTGACACTCACTGCTGGAATTGTTTAGATTTTTTTATATGGAGTTGACATTCACTGCTGGAATTGTGGACATTTTTTTATATGGAGTTTCAAGGTTAGGTCAGGCGTGCAACGATCTATATTGCAACCTCAGTCGTCTAAACGACCAACTGAATAGCGTCCAGAGTAGATTAACCTTTCCTGAATCCAAACTGGTTGTTGGACAAACCGTCCGCACCTTCCATATACGGTACTAGCCTGTTGAGGATCAACCCAGACAACCAGAATGTACACATAACGAAATCACCTTTTGCGTTATGCGATGTTTATATGCGCAAAGTTTCACGTATAAGATGCTGCAAAAAGGCCTTATACGTACAAAAGTGGAGGCGATATACGTGCATATTTTATATGATGAAAAATAACATACAATTCGATTGTGTAAATTTTATTGCGAACTAGTATGTACTCTTATGCGACTTAATTTATGATAACAAAGGTGATTTGGCAGCTGCTACGGATTGATCCGACTCACTTTGTACGAGTATACGGGACGAAACGAAATGTACGTATGAACTCATAAAATAGCGTTTTATGCGAGGAAACTCATCGGTCGAACGATATCATCCACCATGTTGTACGGGTGTGATGAAATTTGTGTAACTAAACGACTTTATTCGATAACTGTTATGCGACTTCTGGTTTTCTGGGAACCTCTTACCCGTCGTATCTAGTAAACAGATAGGTTTATACGCCGACAGGTCACCTGGTGATTTACCCACCTTTGTATAGTATCCGTGGTTTCGACCATCGAGCAAAACCCTATTATAGGTGAGTGACTGTCTTCGAATATGAGAGATATGCGAGTTGGTGATCTAGGTCGAAATTAAGGTAGATCAGTTCTGATCTGTGCGTAAGCCTAACTAGACGTGTCTCCGTTAATTCAATATCCGAAGTGGAGTTTTACAAGTGTCCGGCGAGAAAAAGGATTTAAATTGATTCGCGGCGCGTGTGGATTAGTTAAATCAAGTGAGAACGGTAATTTTGGATCAAATATCTGAAATTGTAATCCAAAAGAGTAATTCCACTGCCATTTTGCGTGGTGAAATATTTTCTTTTGTAAAGAGTGTGATAGTCATTTTGAAGAGCCAATTGATTTCAATTGTGACAAAAGGCTATACACACATTGTTTGATACACGGTCGCTGACCTTTGTGAATAAGTGGCTAATTGGGTCCTAAAATGTTTAATGAATTCTTGTTTTTATTTAATATTACGAAAGAGCATGTTATTGCAACTACTTTAGCAAGTTTTCCAGCTTAAATAACGGCTATAAAATTTTTAAACTTCAATTTTAAAAATGGTTTCGAATATGAACCTTGACACTTGTGATCTTGTTTGACATTCACTTTTTCGACATAAATGCCCACAGGGCATATAGTTTGAACACTGGGGTTGTTCCTATCTGACATTTCGGAAAGGACACGGAAAACAAAATATACCCAACATTTGAGTTTAAACCAAAAGGTGTGACAAAATCATAAAAAAAGTGTTTTGTACTTAAACCAATGAAAATCAATTAAAAATTGAGTAAACATGTGTTTTTGCTCTAAACTTAAGCGTTTGGTACTAAAATTGAGACAGGGCTTTAGGACCCTATTGTTGAAAGAAGAGAGGTTAACTCTCGCAGATGCTGAGAGGGATTATAACCAATTATGAGCTTGCGAATACTCGTGCGGCAGCAATAAACGTGGATGAACATCAGATCGCATCGGTAAAACAAAGGCTAGGACGCAGAGCGACTTATGAAAGGAATAGGTACAACAACTACAACAAAGGAGTCGCAGCCCGCAGTGAGCCTATGCATGCCATAAAACGTTTGACTTTTACTGTGCGCTCTGTTTTCAAGTCGCCCGTGAGAGAGAGCGAGACAGCACCAACACACGGCGCACAGTAAAAGTCAAAAGAACAAAGGATTTTATGGCACGTACAGAGGCTCGTAGAAGCAACAGTTATCAGAGAAGGGTGACTTTCGAGGATGATAACAGAAACAAAGGAAATAACAAGTATGCTGAATTCTACTGTAACAACTGCGGTTTAAAAGGACATATTAAGCGTCAGTGCCGCAAGAGAGGGAATGCGATTTTAAAACCAAACAAGATTCAAAGCGTTGTTGTGCCACCTAGCAACACTGCTTCAAATTTGAGTAAAGCCTTGCGACGTTTGAGCATGGAATTGAGTGACGAATCTGGGTGATGATTCATCAGGTGAATATATGTGTATGAATGTGACGTCCATTAAAAGAGTAAGTGAACCTTGTCTGATTGATGTTACTGTTGAGGGTAGACCGTTACAAATGGAGATTGATTGTGGATCTGCGGTTTCTGTTATGGGAATTGATCTTTTTTTAAATGTACTAAATGTACCACTTCGCAAGAGTAATAGAAGACTGGTCGTTGTAGATGGAGGAAAATTGAAAGTTTTTGGAGAAACTGAAGTAAGCGTTCGTATTAGAAACATAGAAAGAAAAGTTGCCTTGGTGGTTATTGATAACAATGATACCAAAGCCATCACTTCATTCCCTTGTTGGGTAGAGAATGGCTGGATGTATTTTTTCCAGAATGGCGGCATACTTTTCTAGGTATTACAAACGTTAATAATATATCTACCCATGACCAAAATCTTCATTTGAGCGATATCAAAAGTAAATTTGCTTCTGTATTTGAAAAAGATTTTTCATTACCAATTGTTGGATATGAAGCAGATTTAGTACTGAAAAATGATCAACCAATTTTCAAACGAGCCTATGAGGTTCCTTACAGGCTAAGGGAAAAAGTATGTGATTACTTAGACAAACTAGAGCGTGAGAATGTGATTACTCCTGTCCAAACTAGTGAGTGGGCGTCTCCTGTGATAGTGCTGATTAAGAAAAACAGCCAAATCAGGCTTGTGGTTGACTGCAAAGTTTCTGTGAACAACTAATAATACCGAACACGTATCCCTTGCCAGTAGCACAAGACTTAGTTGCGCAGTTGTCAGGGTGCAAAGTGTTTTGTGCACTAGACCTTGAAGGCGCTTATACTCAGCTTTCCTTGTCAGAAAAATCTAGACGTTTTATGGTCATAAACACGATAAAAGGGCTTTATACATACAATCGTCTACCACAGGGTGCATCTTCTAGTGCTGCCATATTCCAGCAGATTATGGAACGAATTCTAGTTGGAATAGAACATATATCAGTGTACCAGGATGATGTACTGATAGCAGGGAAAGGTTTTGAAGACTGTAAAAAAAAATTGTACACCGTGTTAGAGAGATTACAAGCAGCAAATGTGAAGGTAAACTGGGAGAAGTGTAAATTTTTTGTGACTAGTCTTCCCTTCTTAGGGCATATAGTCACTGACAAAGGGTTGTTGCCAAGCCTAGATAAGCTAGAGAGGATTAAAGAAGCTAAAGTACCCTCTAATACTTCGGAGTTAAAAGCGTATTTAGGACTAGTTAATTACTACGGGAAGTTTGTGCCACATTTGTCTTCTAAGCTTAGTTCCTTATACAATTATTAAGGAAAAATGTTAGGTTTACATGGACAAGTGACTGTCAAGAAGCATTTGAGAAGAGCAAGAGACAATTATTGAACGCAGATATTTTAGAGTATTTTGATCCCATTAGTGGTGATTTCCGATGCTTGTAATTACGGTTTGGGAGGAGTGTTGGCACATTTGATCGACGGAGTTGAAAAACCAATCTGTTTCACGTCGTTTTCATTAAACGAAGCGCAAAAGAAATACCCAATACTTCATTTGGAGGCGTTAGCTCTTGTCTGTACCGTTAAAAAATTTCACAAATTCGTTTACGGACAAATGTTTACAGTGTATACTGACCATAAACCGCTAGTGAAAATTTTTGGAAAGACAGGGGCCCATTCTATTTACGTTACGAGACTTCAGAGGTACATTTTAGAGTTGTCGATCTACGAATTTGACATCGTATATCGCCCATCAAGAAAAATGGGCAACGCTGATTTCTGTTCGCGTTTTCCATTACAACAGAGTGTACCCACAGAGTGCGACGTAGAGTACGTCAAGAGTCTAAATCTAACCAACGAACTACCTTTAAATTTTTCTAAAATTGCAAACGAAACAATAAATGATCCTGTAACGGTGAAGTTAATGTCCTATCTACAGCATGGCTGGCCAGAAAAAAATGATAAATCTTTGTCAAATATCCAGGCAAATCAACATGATCTTGAAATCGTTGATGGGTGCCTAATGTTCCAAGATAGAGTAGTCATACCAGTGAAGTTTCGAAATAAATTGCTCAAAATGTTACACGTGAACCATTCTGGGATAGTTAAAATGAAACAACTGGCAAGGAGAACGGTTTATTGGCCTGGGCTGAATAAAGAGATTGAGGATTTTGTTAGACAATGTGACACGTGTACTAAAATGTCAGCTGTTCCAAAACCCAGCACGACGACAAATTGGATACCCACAACGAAACCACGCAGATTTCTTCCATTTTGAGCATAAAGTTTTCCTACTCATAGTGGATAGCCATTCTAAATGGTTAGAAATCGAGTGGATGAGGAACGGCACAGATGCTCCAAAAGTGATCCGTAAATTTGCCAAATTATTTTCAAGCTTTGGACTACCGGACGTAATAGTAACCGATGGTGGTCCTCCTTTCAATTCATCACTATTCGTGTCCTTTCTTGAACGGCAAGGGGTCTTAGTCATGAAGAGTCCACCCTACAACCCCTCCAGCAATGGCCAAGCAGAGAGGATGGTCAGACTGGTAAAAGAAGTTTTCAAAAAATATTTGCTTGAACCAGAGGTTCGCAATTGGGACGTGGAGGACCAGATCAATTACTTTTAATAAACTATCGTAATACATGTGTGACGACAGATGGTTCTTTACCATCAGAGAAAATATTTAACTATAAACCAAAGATGTTAATTGACTTAATTAACCCAAAAAGTCATTATTCGAGACAATTGGTCAAAAGCCCTGCTAATTATAAACGTGAGCAAAATACAGTAACATCATCAAACCAAACAGAAGTCAAAAAAGACCAGTTTGATAGACTGATGCCTGGTGACAAGGTGTGGTTGAAAAACAACCACATGAATCACGTGGAGAGATGGATTGCGGCAACATTCGTGAGACGTCTTTCTCTCAATGTCTTCCAGGTGGCAGACTAAACCTCTCATCTTGAACGTAATGGTCCCGATTGTCTCAAGCAAAAGAAGTCGGGTGGTGATGTTGGATGAGGATAAAGCTCATTGTGATATTCCGAGGCCATCAACATCAACAGCAGCAGTAAGTTTGGATACACGACCAAACCTTATGACCGAAACCAAGCAACCAACACTCCGTAGATCTTCGAGGAAAAAGAAACAAAAAATACATGAAGATTATATTTATAGTTGAACTCATGTTCTGTCGAATTCGTACTAAGATTATGATATTTTAACTAGATATTTGAAATTGTTTTCTCTCGAATTAATTGAACTCGTTGTTGTGTAAAGTGTTATATTTTGGAATGATCAAATGAATTAGTATTTATTTTATTAGACTTTTGAACTATCGATAATATGTGTTCTGTGTAGATTTTAAAATTGAATTAGCATTTGGACTTAGGATTGTTATTGCAATATCTTTAGGGGTAAGAACTATAGTATCCGTGGTTTCGACCATCGAGCAAAACCCTATTATAGGTGAGTGACTGTCTTCGAATATGAGAGATATGCGAGTTGGTGATCTAGGTCGAAACAAAGGTAGATAAGTTCTGATCTGTGCGTAAGCCTAACTAGACGTGTCTCCGTTAATTCAATATCCGAAGTGGAATTTTACACTTTGGTAGGTTCCTTCATCTATGCAGCGTTGCACGCGGTTCTGAACATGTCCGGATCCGCATTGACTGCTGCTTTTAGGGCAACATTCTGGATACCAGTAGGTCCTGATGCCTTGTTTGACGAGAATGATTTCACGACTTCTGCCAGCTATTCGTTCGTCACCCTCGCCATTTTTTCTCCTTCATCTGCCGCTTACGTCGCTGGGGGCCATGGGTGATGCGGGAAGAGCACATGGATTATAGATTGCAGCAGCTCGGGCGACTTGTCTTGAGGCACTATGACACCTTTGGTATTAGCCATTACCACTATGTAGGCATCACCCCACGGACTCGAGTTGGCACTCTGGCATAGACTATCAAAGCATGCCCGTTTTGGACTCTTTTTGAAAGCTAACTTTGCCTCTTTGAATGCTGCACCGCGTTTTTTTTTACTGGGCAACACCCCAACTCTTAGAGGACGGGGGTCCGTTAAGCATCTGCTGCCTCGATAGATCTTACCTCGTAACGCACTACGTAAAGGTGGTCTACCTGCGTTACGAGTAGGGTTAATACTTCTGCTATGTGTTAAATGCTATATGCATTGGCATCTCCTCGAAGAAATGCCGTAAGGTGGTTCTAGGGAGAAGAGGGTCTAAGGCCAAGGATAATGTCTGTGCAGTCTGTACACAATTCAACAAGAATTCCTCAAGTACAGTGCATGAGCTGGTTTTAGTAGTTCGTCGTTGGAGCGGCATCGACACACTGCCTGAGTTACCTCCTCAGGCGTTTGTTTGCAGATTTCCCATTGTGAAGAAAATAAAACAGGGACTCACCTCATTCGAATCGAGTTTTATCACCTTGCTAACACGAGACTGAGATTTCTCACCACACCCTACTGGAAGAATTAGCAAATGATTTTCTAAAGAGACAATTTTGCTCCTGTATGCCAAGCAAATGTGGATTTTCACTATTGTTAAAAACCAATATACTTACATCCTTCGTTGGGACTTATCTCAAACATTACCAAAGTTCATATTATCATTGCTTGGCATCATTCCGCACTAACGAAGTACAATTTCGAGCGCACATCCTGACAACCAACGAATCGTTCCGTACGACATGCAAAACTTTTCTCATTTTCACACCACCCTGCTTGGTCAGCGAACTTCTCTCACGCTTTACACATGGCACAGCCTCACTGCATGAACATCCTGCTTGCGACCACGACGATTCTCATTTCCTGCGCGGAACATCCGGCAATCCAGAAACGAAACAGCTATAATGACCGTTCGTCAAGCTAGTCTTACTTGCCGGGGAGAGTAATGTTCGTATCATTTTTGCGTCGTTACGAGTACAAAAAAGCGGGAATTCTTCAAACTAGTTTGTTAGGCAGAGAAACATATCGATTATTTAGTGAAATTTTCGTTACAGTTTTGATTTTAATTATTCAATTTATACACATAAGCAATATTATTTGCTATCATTCACTCACGTGGTCCAAAAATACCCTTTTTGACACGGAGAGCTTGCAATCTATCTAAGAGGGGAGTGTGTGAATGTCTATTTCTGTAATTCAATTAACCGTATGTATAATGTTGCGTACTATATCGTTGCAAATGTAGATGCCAAAATTCTATAAACACTACTACTTGCATCATCAGAATGAATAGGAAATGTATCAAAAATTATCTCTTATTCTCTTTTGCTTGGTTTTTGGTCACATCCTAAAACTACTGGGTAGGTATAATTTATGAACTCTTGTCGACATGACAAAAGAAATAAAAAATCAATCTTCACACCGCACAGGGCTTCAATGTATTGTATAAAAACGCAAGATCACAGAAGAAGCCCCATTGGAAACAAAACCATACTTGAGTGAGCAAACAAAGTTCAACCAATAAAAATCAACGTTTGCATCGTGTAATTGCGGTGAGCAGATTGGTTCTGCAACTATTTACTGTTTCACTTCGCCCACGGGCAGTTTGGTAAGTTGATATTGATAGTTTTTTCAGTAATTAATAGATAGGTACGACATACACTAATAAATAATTACAAAGGAGTCGTCGCTAGGTAGGTAGCTTTTGCGAAAACTTAGTCATACTCGTGGGACGATTCCCGTTTACTGATCAAATTTTCCCGTTCCTCTTCGTTCGATTCGTGGACCATGGTGCCCGGGGGCTGCGAGCGGTTGGTCACCTTGCTGATGCCCTCGGTGAGGCCCGTCTGGGTGAGACTGCGGGAAGAAGCCAAGTTGGATAGTTTTATGTTTTTTTTTTATCCTGTGTGCCGAAGAAGGAATACTCACATTTCCACTTCATCGTCGTCGTCATCGTCGACGTCGTGCATGGAGAAGTATGGATTCTGCGATACTGGGCGGAATTTGTACCCGGTTAGAACGAAAAACACGTACGTGGCCATTTCTTTGAACATCTCGTCCAACCAGGCGTACTGGAACGCAACGGTGATCTGAAAATTTGCAAGATAATTAATGAAAGTTGTCGAAACCTGGGTGTTCTGGTCCACCCTGTTTGGTAGTATGTCATTTGACATAATGTGGTTGAGCATACAGTCATTTAGCATAATAGCCATTTGGCATAATGTGAAAAGGAATCTACTGCAGCAGTGGTACTGTAATTTCCACTAAAGTACAGGTGCGTCATGTAACGGACATCATGGCCCTGTATTTTAGGATACATTTTCTTAACCAAAAGTGCTTTAGGTGTTTTTGTGTTTGCAAATTGTGGTTATTAGCCTGACAATAAAATGTATGCTCGTGAATTTTTTAGTTTCATTGAAAATCCTTCAATTATCATTGAAAACCATCAAGGTTATATCAACAACTTTAAAACTCTCCTCGGGTTAATATACAGAATACTTTCAGAATACATTGCACTTTGCGAAAAAGGACCACGTGATTATTGACCTGAATTCGAATTCAGGTTAACTTCTGCGTCCATGAGTCCTCTCGTGGCGTAGGGGTAACGCGCCCTAACTAGAGATCAGGGAGTCGTGAGTTCGATTCTCACCGAGAAGACGTGTAACTTTTTCGCAAAACTTATCAATTTGTCCATTTAATCCAATTGCAAAGTATATGTAATGTTTAGTTTTTCGGTAGTTGTCAAACTTCCACTCGGCTGATTGGCCGTAAACCGCGAATCATAATTGATTAAAAAACAAGTATTGTGTATATAGTCATGTCGAGTAATATTACAATTTTTTGGCGTTTTCCGGATATTTTATTTTTATAATACTAAACATTTTGTGCTAAAGGCCCCCGTCAAGAAATCTGGCCCGGGCCCCCCGAAGACCAAATCCGGCACTGCCCTATACACGAATAAACTGGCGTAGATGCAGGGGTATATCCGGTTTATAGTGGGCCAGTTTCACCAATGCGATCAATTCCTCCCCCTTCCCCTCATTAGTCAGCATTCTGACGTGGTAGGCGCCATTGTTGCCCAAAAATAGTAGATCGCCGGCATTTATACACTGAGAATGTCTGCTAGTCCCAAGCAGTCATCTGGTTGATTTCTTGTGTAAGTGCAGCTGATCTGGCGATACTGGAATAGCTCAACATCAGTTAGTTTTTTTAATAAGCGACCCAAGGCCAAATATGAGCTCAGTAGCTTTCGAATAAAAACACATTGCCGAAGTGAATCAAAAGTGCCAAGAATAGGATCCGAAATAGCTCCAGCTTTCTCATTATTTTTTCTAGGAATTGATTCAGGTATTTGCCAAAAGTTTCCTTCGGATATTACTACAAAGATGTTTCAGAAGCCATTTAGTGATTTTTAATCAATCTCTTCCAAAGTTTCGGTTTGGATTCCTTTAGGATTTTTTTTAGGACAGCCACAGAGGTCACCTCAGATTTTTTTAGAGGGTCACAAGTCTTCCAGGAGTTTATCGAATGATTCTAAATACTGGACTCGGAAAAATGAGACACACAAAAATGATCCCCAAAAATTCAATCGGATCCAATCGAATACTTTTCAAATTTTCAGGGATAAAATAACTATATATTAGTTATGTTTTGGCATAATTTATTTATTAAATTTCTTTCCCCAAGCTGAATGCTCGTACATTTCTCTTAACACTGCTCATGAGATCTTGGGCGAGACTTTGCCCATGATTCTTACACAATTTCTCTCAGTTTTTCTTCAAAGGTTTATCGGTTTTGAATGTTTTCCCGCTTTTCTTCAACTTCTTTCTTCATTATCGCCCAAAACTTTTCGGTCGGACGAAGTTTTGGTGTATTTGTCGGGTTCGCCTCCTCCGGGACCACATTAACGTGCTTCTCACCAATCCATTACAGGCTTAGTGTAATGACACAAATCCTTCCAGAAGAGCGTGGGACCACGGTGAGAGCGAAGGAAGGGCAAGAAGCGCTTCTGCAAGCGTTCTTCTAGATAAATCCGCCCGTTTATGGTGCCGGTTGCAACGAACGGCTTGCTGTACCGCCATCCACAACAAATACTTCTTCGCGAATTTGTCTATCTTTCTTTTCCGGAACCTACATGCTGGACGTACCGACAAAAAAACTCGAGGCCGGGGATTTGTTTGGTGTTCGCCTTGATGTATGTCTCGTCGTCCATAACAAGACAGCCTGGCTTGACCAGCCACTCACGGTACAGCTTTCGCGCACGCAATTGAGCCACCGTGTTTTGCTTGTCAGTCCGGTTTGGCGCCTTCCTGACATTAAAAACCCGTAGCCCAGTGCGCCTCATGGCCTGCTGGACGAACCACTTCGACAAATTGACCTTTTTGGCCACGTCTCGGGTGGAATGGTTCGGGTTTTTCTTAAAGTATTGCCTTATTATCCGGGCCTTCTCTGGGCATTCCGTTTTCGGTTTTCAACTGCTTCCAGCGCTCGATGGTCTTCGTCTCCTGGAACATCTTTACCACGCGAGAATGGTGGATTTCAAGCCTTTTGCCGACCCATCCATTATCGATCACCGCGCTCAAGATTTGCTGGCGTAGCTCTTCTTGTTTCGAATGCATCTTGAAAATTACTTGACAGATCGCGGTAAAATTTTGCGCACCTAAACATAACACTCTTAAATTTTAAAGTTATCCGACCTGGCTCGAGTAGCCGAAGACGGTTACTGTCCTTCGGTGGCTGTAATGTAAAACAGTCCGTTCGGCTCGCTACGGCATGATCACAAATGCTGTCGTCAGCTAAGTTCCTTAGGCAGCGACTTTTACAATACAGCCAACATTCATGCGTGTGTGTCTGGTTGCCATTACGTTCCATGTTTGATGCGAAACGTACAGTAGCAAGAGGCAGCGATATGGGGGGGGGGGTTGGGTGTCCGTAGCCTTGGGGTTAAGCATTTCGCTTCATAAATGTAAGGTCATGGGGTCCATTCCCAGCCCCACCACAAAAAAACACGTGCAGCCTCCAGAAGACGCCGCACAGAGGACCGTGATTTGGGGAGCACATCCATCTTCCGTCAGTATTAGATGGTGACTGAGACAAACTGACCCTCTTCGAAGGCGGCTAGCCTCAAACGACTAAGGAACACGGCAAAATGAACCACCGCAAGAACAATGGACTATGGATTATATGGAAATTGATTGGACTAACAGCAGAGCACTCTCCTACCTGCTCGGTGTGAGAGTTAAAGAGTAGAAGAGAGTGAAGTAGGTGATAAATGTAGATAAGTTGAATATAGAATCTAGATCGGTAAACAAGCATTGGCGTAAATAGCGGAGGGCCAGGGGGACCTGGACCCCCGAAACTTGAGCTTGGGAAATTAATTCCATTGATTATTAAGATTTTTTGTGTCTGTATCAGTCTATGGGCCCTTGAATATCGAGTTATGGACTGGAGAGTCGACTGTATCTGCATTCATGTAAAATGTATGAAATTAGAAAATGTTGTAAGAAAAAACGGTGCCATCACTACTGCTGATGAGGTGGTGCAGCAATGAAATACGCTCGGGGGATACCTCCTACTGGAAAGCCGATCACTATGGGGCAGCAGATCATCGAAGAAAAAACCCTTCCTTCAACGATTTCATCAAGTTCATGGACAACTCGTGCGATGCGATGCGCTGAAAACCTGCACAGTCTTCACGAAGAAGACGACAGTAGAAGCAGTCGAGAAGGAACCAGCGAAAAAAACCAGTGAGCGATAAGAAGATGCAGTCGCTGCATACAGCTGCTGCAGGAGAAAAGTGCGCGAAGGGCTTCAAGGAGCATCTGTTGTTTCAGTGTAGTGAATTTAAGGACATGGACACTCAAAGCAAATAGATTTCGGAAGTTTGTGTAATAGCTCAGCCTGCTTCGTTGTAACGGGAAGGTGATGGTTTCCCGTTTGGGTCAGCAAGCAGCCGGAACAACCAGTTGCCTGGTGATTGCCAACCGGTTAACCAACGAGCGTGTATTGGCGAAATCCTGGGGAAGCACACCTCGACTCTTCCCACACAGCACTGCAGTGTCCATCCAAGCCTATTGGAAAAGCAAATACATGACAATCTTTCTGATTCAGCATATCACCAGCCGGGTCCGATCGATGTAATCTTGGGATCTGACTTCTTTCTTGCTCTCCTCATGCCAGGCCAGAACACAATCTTCGGATGGATTGTGTCAGGGAATCAAGCCATCTACTCGTCGAGAAGGCAAACCAACGTCTCGATCATCAATGTCCATACTGAGTTGGACATCAATCGCTCCTTACGGTTGTTTTGGGAGCAGGAGGAGATCCTGAAGTCAAGCCAGCTTACTCCATCTGAATAAGCAGCTACCGAGTTCTTCAGGACCAGTCTCGCACGCAACTGAAATGGGCGCTTTGTCACTCACTCACAGGTGCCACCAGATGAGCTGGAAGTAGCGACTAACTAGTTTTTTTTATCGTATGCGTCGTCGACGGGTGTGACAGACTCCTGGCAGGACCCAACGTCAACCAAGACCTTTTCTCGGTGTTTCTGCGTTTCCGTAACCACCAGGTGAAAATTTTATGAGAGGAATTGCTCGAGAAATTGTTTGAACGGGTCTACCCCGTTTGGCATAATGCCGTTTGGCATAATGCCGTTTGGCATACAGTCGTTTGGCATAATAGTCGTTTGGCATAATGCCATTTGGCATAATAGTCATTTGGCATAATGGTCATTTGGCATAATAGTCGTTTGGCATAACCATAACCAGAAATCGTATTTTTAAAACATTTTTGTTACCGTTGTTCACATGAGTCAATGAAAAGAAATATATATTTACCAATTCATTTATTATTTCAATTTTTGTTATGTATACATAGAAATGTAATGAAAAACCTCTCTCTTATTTTGATTTTGATCCTAAGTGAGCTGCAATTGCCTCAAGATAATCAGTTTCCTGATATTTATCAATATTTTCAACAATATTCTTCACCGCTTGATCATTAATTTGATGCATCGTCTTCTTCTGCTTGCTGGACGTACCAGCCAGAAGAGCTGCGATTTGTCCAACCGTATATTTTTCCTCCAGCCTTAACTCACCCATCAGCTTGATCACTCCAGTTTGACGTGCTACCAGTGTTTGCCAACGTCGGTGCCAGGCTTCAATCTGGTTTGTGGTACGCGGAACGTTTGACAAAACGTTGTCATAAATCGACCACAACGACGGCGGGTACAGTGGTTCTGTACGAACGATTCGCCCATCCTTTCCGATACGCCGGACACGACCCATAATGTAGTATTCGTCCACATAAGATATAAAATCCTTCAGTTGAACAGGCGCATTTTTTTTCAAATTCTCAAACGCGGCTGGTATACGTTCAGTTGGTAAAAAAGCAAGGGCTTGCGTCTTTTTGAAGAAATGATACAGGGCGATATTGTTGGTCATTTCTCCAATAAGCTTTGCCTCTTGAATTCTTTTCCAGAAATTCTGGGACAGGTGAAAGAAGCACGCATTTTGCTTTGTTTCTGGGAACTCAGATTTTATAGCGTTGATGATAGCCTTTTCAAAATCTGATAAAATGACTGGTGGATCTAGATCGATCCCCAGCTCATTTGCCTTTTCTATTAGCGTTGCAAAGACTGCCCGATACAGCGCTTCATTTTTTGCTGTCATCAACGTGTGTATTATGGGGAACGCATGTTCGTGGTTTGGCGAACTGCTACCAAGAATGGTGAACAGTTGCCGAAACAAACCTGGAACGCAATCGAACGTTCCGTCAACGATCCAGTATTTGGCAAGGGCTAAACGTCGTAATCCTTCCAGCGTACCAAAAATGATTGCTCTGTCGCTTCCTTCCTTAATATCAGACATAAGGAAAGATTCTCCATCGACGGTTGTCCTTAAGCTGATCGGCACCTCAAATTCGGCCAACGAAGTGGGTTCCTTTGGGAGTTCGTCACTTTTTCGCACTCGGTCGATGATTTTACGTTGTGCATTTAACGACATCCTCTGCTGCACCGCATTAGAAAATTCTGCTCCGGCTTGGCGTACTATTTTCGCTGGCGTTGCATTGTTTTGGTTGGCCCGTCGCTTTAGGGAACTCCTCATCATTAGCCCCATTAAATGAATTGGGTCGCTTTCGTGGTTATGGTCCGAACATGACAGAACGCGGTGTTCGTTCCCCGCCTTGAACGTTACCATACGCGCAGAGCATCTGCTTCCCGAGCCGCGTCCATGTGGTCTACCCCTACATTCCCAGTAGTGGGTGGGACCATTCTAAAACATTAATTTGGTTTTTAGTTGTATTATTATTTCGCACAATTTAAAAAAAAACTTACCGGTGTTCTGTTTGAATAGAATAAAAATCCTTTGAAAGCCAAACAATCCTTTCCTCTGGATGATTTAAGCACTTTCGGCACATCATTTTCCGCTTCGGCTGCATCCACTCCGTAAAAATCGCTAATCGCTGTCCGAGTCCATTTTTCGCGTCTAAACCGCCGTACAGCAGAATCAGAAAAGAACCCTTTCTCCAACTTCCACTAGTATGCCTCTTACAATGATACCGGCCTCGTTACTTAGCAACCAGTATCAACGGGGTACAACGTGGTCACAGCCTACTGATCATATTTTAAATTTTTTCGATTTTTCGACCAATGGGTGACTTTTAAATTCAATTGGATCACAGCAAGCTGCGTTCTATTTGAATTCCTAAGCATGAGGTAGGTACACTGAGCATAAATGCATAATTGTCCCATGTGAATAGGAAATCCAGCAAACATGGGACTGACATGCATTTACGGGCATTACAGGTGTTGGACGAGGCATGTTCGAATAAAATTGTAACAGTTTTACGTACGCATGTCTGCCGAGTGATTTTATCGCTAAAAGTTTTAATTAATTTGGCTTATTTGTATATTAAATAAATTGAAGTGTTTTTAAAGTTAACAAAATGAACAATCCTTTAAACAAAATGTGTAAAGTTTACCGTGAATATGAAGATATAACGAATCCACTATTTACGTTCCAAGACGTCTGTGGACCAGTTTATTTATGGCCTTCTAATATCAAAAAAATAATCGCATCCAAGACATTGAAATATCAAGAGCGACTTAAATTGACAACATTTTTGTACGTGAATGGATTACAAGACGCTTCAGAGTGGATGAACTTTATTGTTGATGTTAAAGGAAATAGTTTTGAAAGATACCGAAACGAAATATTCTCACTTTTCAAGTATTATTGTCTAGCAACAACACAGAATCGGTATTATGCATATTGTATGAGTCATAAGCGAATTGAATACTTGAATGGTACTGCAAAAAAATAGAGAAATCATTGGCTAATAAAACATAAATAAAATAAAACAAACTTCTTATTTTTTAGATCACGTTATCCGCATACTCAACCAATTCATCCCATGATTAAACTGAGACTTGTGTAATTATTATTTATCATGACAAGTTATTCGTTAAAACATTTCCAGCTTCGTAGTACAAATATCAAATAAACTAGTATAAGGCATTTTCATTTGAAATACATTTGAAAAACAGTGACTAATGGATCGTGACAAAGTGACCCATAACAGTGTGAGAAGCGTACGACTAGATAAAGATGTTCATCATGTATATGTTTTGTTTTTTATTATTTAATCTAAAGCTTCTTTTCAAATTATGCCAAACGACCATTATGCCAAATGACCATTATGCCAAACGACTGTTATGCCAAATGACTATTATGCCAAACGACTTTATGCCAAACGGCATTATGCCAAACGGCATTATGCCAAACGGGGTAGACCCGTTTGAACTGCTGCAGTGTAACAGTAGCCACAAATGTTTCTTATGCAGCCCACAGACGCTCAGACGGTTTGACCAACATTGACTACGCCCCCAAGTTAGTCAAACCGACTTATGTTGATACAACCGTTTTGACCGACTGTCAAGGCTTGTTGCAGCAACACGATATTTCTTCGCATGTTTTTAGACTTGCCTAGAGTCTAGTGAATATGTGATTGTTATTTTTTCGAATGCTGTTGCTGTGAAGGAAAATCTTTTCGCAATAATCGCAGTAAGGAAGAGAAGAACTTTTAACATTTAAGTACCGGAAGAATTAAATATTTAAGAGGAATTCCAGTTATAATTCGTACGAAATATTTCGGCAAAACTCAGAAATCATGACAGGTCTCTTTCGGGAAATATTCTGAGCAGTCATTGATATGGGAATGACCAATGGATTTTTTTTTCATTAATTCTATCCAGAATTTTTTATTTGTTTTCTCTAGTTATTCTGGTTTGAAGCTTTTCCAGGAATCCATAAGCTATACTAAGGATTCCACCAAAAGCTCTTCCTGAGATTCTACCACGAATTTTATCAATAATTCCTTTAAAAATTTATCCACAGATTCAACCACAGTTCCTCCAGGGAACATTCTTCAGGCATATCTTCAGGTGGAATTTTTCCAAGGATTCCTTTAGAGGTCCCTCAACATATTATTGTGGATTTCAACCACTGATTCCTTCAAAGATCTGTCCAAAAAATCCCTTTGAATTTCTTCAGGGCTTCCTCCAGCGAAACATCAAGCATTTCTATACAGATACTACCCTCAATTTATCCAAGGATTCATCAAGTTCCTCCAGGGATTCCACCAACAATTCCTCAAAGAATTCCATCAGAAAGCCTTCAAAGATTTCAAGAGAAATACTGCAAAAAAATTAATCAAAACTTGATCAGCAGGAATTCCTTTAGAGATTCCACTTGTAATTTTTTGAGAGGATCCCCAGGTTATCGTTCGGTATTCCTCTAGAGAGAATCTTCAATCAATTCTTTTGTAATTTCCACCAGTGTTTCCTCCAAACAGTCATCCTTGTATCTCTGAAGGGACCCTACGAGGCATTCGTCCTGGGATTTCTGAGGGAATTACTTCAATAATCTAATATAAATTTCTCCGAGGCTTCCTAAAGGAATTTATCCATCAATTCCATCCAGTACAGTGGTCACACTATTGTGGGTCATTCCCATTTGAATTGCATGCATAACAGAGTGACTAATAATCGTGACAAGGTGACCCATAATAGTGTGACCACTGTATTGTTTGAAGGATTTTTTCCAAGGAATCTACCAGGAATTACTTTAGAGAATCTTTCAAAAACTCCTTCAGGGATTGCTTTAAAAGTTGATTCCGGGATTGATTCCTTAAGAAAATCCGGGAAGAGCCCCATGATGAATTCCGCGAGCAAACCTTTGAGAAATTCCGGAAGGAATCTCTTGAGTAATGCCGGTAATGGAATACTTATAAGAAATTTCTGATAAAATCCCTGGAGGAAATCTCGATAATCTTCCAGAATCGTTGGAGTTTTTGCTGGAGGAATTCCTTGAGGATTGATTCCTTAAGGAATTTCGGGAGGTATCCCTTGACTAATTCGGGTTGTATTTCTTAATAAATTCCGAAAAGAATTCATAATAAATTAACCCAGAATAACCCTAGAGGGATTCCTGAAGGAACCTTTAGAAGAATTCCTGATAGAATCCCTGACAGAACTTCTGATGGAATCGGAGGAGGATTTATAATAAAGTCTTAGAAGTTTTTTCTAATGGAATCCATGAAAGAACTTCCGATGGAATCCCTGCAGAAATTCCCAATGAAATCTATGGAAGAACTCCTTCAGATGGAATCCTTGGAAAAACTTGTGATGTAATCCCTGGAGTAATTCGTGATAGAATCATTAGAGAAACTCTTAATAGAATTCCTGTAGAAATTCCAGGTGGAATCTCTGAAGGAACTCCTAATGGAAACCCTAGAGGTACTCCTGATAAAGTCCTTAGAAGAACTCCTAATGGAATTCCTTGGGAACTCGTAGTGAAATGCCACGAACGACTTCTGTTGTTTGGCCCTGTAGGAATTCCTAATTGAATCCCTGTTGGAACTCCTGATAAAATCCTTAGAACAACTCCTGATGGAAATCCTTGGGAACTCCTATTGAAATAACTCTTGATAGAATCCCAGAAGGAATTCCAGGTGGAATGTCTAAAGAAAATGCTTATGAAACCCCTGAAGGAACTCTTCTTGAAATCCCCAGAAGAGATCCTGATGTTATCTCTAGAAGAGACTTCTGATGCAATCCCTTGAAGATCCAGGTGAAATCTCTGAAGAAACTTCTGATACAATCTCTAGAAGAACTCCTGATGGAATCTCTAAGGAAACTCCTGTTAAAATTTCTGAAAAAATAATGATGATTCCTGAAGGAATTCCTGACGGAATCCGGAGGAACTCCTGATGGAACCCTTGTTGGAATTCCTAAAGGTATTCTTGCAGGAACTCCAGAAGAAATCATTGCATTGGAGGAACTCCTGATGAAATCCCTTGAAGAATTCCTTATGGAATCACTATAGGAACTCCTGATGAAATCCCTGGAGGAATTCCTGATAAAATTCCTGATGGAACTCCTTTTAGAATGCCTAGACGAATTCCTTATGATATCCCTAGAAGATCCTGATGAAATTCTTAGGTGACCTCCTGATATAAACTCTGGAGAGTTGACTGTATCTAAGAGCACACTTCATCCTTCGAGCTGACAAAGAAATTGTGAAGAACTATAAACGCGTTGAATTCCCGATGACATTTTCATCTGAATACGAACAACCGCTGATGCAACGTAGACGGCGACATATGGCGAATCGATCTATGGCGCTGATCAAGGAGTTTATGGAACTACCTATGATCTCGCAAATCAGATTGTGTATCATGCAAAGATTGAACCCACAGCATAAGCATAAGCATAAGCATAGATGACCGTACAATTCGTAGTTGCTACTCCGTGATTGACTAGAACAATCGGAGTTGCACAGAGATTTATTGAATGGGGCTTGGGATTAGCTTACCATTCTCAATGTGCACAAATCGAGAGCTCAAATTTTATAAGTCAATAACGGCGCCGGCCACGTCCTTACGGTCATCGGGGAAAGGAAGGAATGTTAGTTCGACAACCGTTGTTACTAGAGACCGAGATCACCTCTGCATCTCTACAGTTGTCATGGAAAGGATATTGGGTTAGTGGGATAAGGTAGAGATCTGGGAGCAGTGTCTGCATATTTCAATATACAGTCAACAACGCCGATCCTCAGTAGGCTCCGTCATCGTTGAATTCTTCTTTGTGTGAATGTTTGTTTGACAATACATGCACGAATCTGGTAGAACGTGCATTCAGTTTTTTCAAATTACTTTTGCTACACTAATTCTCATCCACTACTGACATTCAAATTCAATTTCACTAGTGAAAAAAATCATTTCCGTCAGAATACCCCACAAAACATCCGCAAATTGCAAAAGTTGTATTTTTTTATTAAAAGACAATCATGATTCATCAACTGGAGGCATCACATTGCCGTTTTCTTACACCAGTAATATAAAATTCATTTGTAATTTTTTATATTCAATTTTCAATTTCAGTGCCTCTAGGTGAAACTGAATTTTGAAATGACACCAACAGTGGGTGAAACTGAATGTGTGCGTGTGTTGCACCCACTCTCTTTCTCGTCGCATTCGCACTCGAAGTCAGATTGGCTTCTTGCTAGCGGAGTTTGTTTTTGTTCGTTTTCGCACTGATCGGGTATCATTCGGCTGAATTTTTACGACACTGTCTGGGAGTCACCAATGTTTGGTGATGCGATCCATGATGTAATCACGCCTAACCGGATTCGCTAAATAATTCAATAATCGCATTGTACGCCGAACAAGTGTTCGTCACTCGCCAAGCAGGAGCAAGCGACACGATCAATAGATCAAACACTACTAACGGACCGCGCACTTTTCACTACTGTACTACCGACGCGTGACATTTTCGATCCTGCCCCCATCGCTCGCCCCCGCAGAAGCAAGCGTCAAGGTCGAAGGATCAAACACTACTCAATTTACGTCCCATCGTTTTGACGATAAAATGTGTAATCATTTACCGCTCACACACTAAGTGTACAGAGAGCAACAAATTCAAGCGTTTTTCTAGTGAATAATCTGTCAAAACGTTCACATAGAAGCAATTCATCGCGCACCGAAGATACGTAGAAAACTAAACAAAACGCGCCTACTAAAAACGAACTCATCTACGACACTCTCACGATATCGCTCTACATTTCAAGCGAGTGAAATTTTACACCCACATTGTCAACCCCGGCCACGCATCAAATATGCAAGCCTGCCACGACGCCCGAAAATTCCCCCGTCCCTCCACGCAACTCCACGCAATGGTACATCTACACATTGATGATGTGTCAATCCACCACTACACAGAACCGCGCAAAAAGATAAAGAAACCCGCGGGCGCCGCAAGAGACCCACACATCCAACGCGTAACCGAAGTTAACCGTGTACGTGTGTAATAAATACAGTTGCATCACGGCCTTAAGTCGAAATCCACAAAATAATCTAGCTACCTACAACCTCGCAAAATGAAGAAAACGGTACTTAGCTTCGGTTTCGGCGACACCTTCGCATTGTGTTGACATGTCTGTCTTGTCTTACGGGACACACTATCACTTGAACAAACGCTTGGCAAAATTCAGCTTTGCATCATGTGCCCGTAATGGATGCGTTCACTGTCAATTAGCTGCACTACCACACTGATGCATGAGACATTCTTCACCACCCGACGCACGCAACATGAAAAGAAAAAATTTATCCACGGTGGAATGAAAAACAAATCACTTTTGGAATCACTTTTTTGTGGTTTTATCACTTCGTGTGCTTCATTTTTCAACATATTCCCGTAAAAACACTCATGGAAAAACACAAACACTGAAAATCGTGATTAAACTATGGCAAAAACACGTTAAATTTAATAAATAATCGGACACGATACAAGCCCCACCGACTGCTGCTCAACAGTGATGCCAAGCGACCCCCTATCATGCAAAGATTGAACCCACAAGGCATAAAGTATTTGAGGAATTTTTGGAGCAATTACTAGGAGTAGACCCTCTGTAATTAATCTTTGTTGAATTTTTTGGAAGAACTCCTGTATGAATCTTTGAAAGATCTCCTATAATAGCGATTGGGGCAATCGGTGGAATAATTATTCAAGAAATATCTGGTGGAAATCCTGAAATAATGGCTGGGAAATCTTTGGAGGTAGAAGCGTTTGGAGTGTTCATGGATTTGTTGGAGTGAATTCTGAGGAAATTCCTCTAAGCATCCTTTGATTTTTTGAGAGAATGGAGAAATCACTAGAGGGAATTTTTGGTAGAGTACCAGAGGAAATCTCTAGAGAAATCACTAGCAGCATTCCTGAAGCTTTTTCCCGAGGAATCTGAGAAGATCTTGAAAAATCTGTGAAATAGTCGCATAACAGTCTTTGAAGATTTCTCTGGAATCTCTAAAATTTGGCAGCAGGAACCATTACAAGTAGAATAATAAAAAAGTGACTTTTAGAGACCATATTAGTGAAAATAGACTCGATAGACCTTCCGTCAAAAATAAACATTATAGAAAATTGTATTAACAAAGAGACCAAAGCTCTACAAAACGACCAGTTACCAGCTCTGCACAATTCTTTGGGGATTTGAAATAATCTCAAAACTCCACTCTTGAATCTTTTGATAGTAGAAAACAGGATCCACCCATTTTACCAATAAGATTGTTCAGCTAAGAAAGGATCCTCCCAGAAAACTTACCTTCAGCAAATACACGATAATCCTGGTGAAGTAGATGTAGCACACAATCATGATGTAAGAACTGGCGGAACAGTTTGAGCTTGCGCAAGTTGATGGCGGCCTTCCCGTCCGTTCCGGCCGCTTCCTGCAAGTGCCGGATGGACCACACCACCGGGAACAGAATCGCCCCGCAGCACAGCAGATCAACCAGTATGAAAATGTCCCGCACGTGCTGTGCTCCTTGTCGCCCTCTTCGCTCTCGGCGATAATGATCTCCGCCACGTTGGCCAACACCTGCAGCGGAATCAACTATCATGAACAACTTTTTGTCCTTGTCGGCCAAGATGTGCTTGATGAAGGTCCATCCGGTACCAATCAGGACGATCGTAATGAACAGGACCGCCCCTTTCAGTCTGAAATGGATGGAAGCGTTCTTCTGATTGTAAAGAACCACTCTGGTCAATCATAACAAATGAGTAATATAGTAGAGAATGGCCCAAGCCTCGACGTGCTCGCCCTTGGTCTGAATGAAGTGGTAATTGATTCCGTGGAAGAGCAACGAGAAGCGATTTCAAAAACACCAAACCGCCATCAGGTAATGGATCTTGAAAACAGGATGTTTGCTCTTCTTCAGAATGAACACCCAAAACAGACCGGACAGGAAGAACAGCAGGGACATCAATGAAAGTACAATGCTGGAAGGGGCATCTCTCCGGCCGAGAGATAATTTTGACCGTTCTTCTCCTCTATATCAAACGTCGAAACTGGAGGCGAATACAAACGTGTTCATGTCGTAGTTGGGGCAACTATGGAAATACAGATTGTAGAGGCCTTCGTCGGCTTTGTTCGAGATTTCCAATTGCGAACTGAAATAAGATGATAGAATAGAAAATTAATTGTAATTAATTGTAATTGCTCATCCACACCCTGGCAGACAATTATCCGCCATCTAGACACGGGCTGGGTGAGGACCTACCAAGCCTCCCCGTTAAACATGTCTATACGTTTAGCACACCGGGATCTTCCACAAGCAGGCGCCGGAATTAAAGCGGTCCCACAAGGCTTCAGATACATTAAATAGATATAGTCCCCTCTTGGCACTAAACCGAATAGCGGCCTTCATATCATCACTAAGCACTGCCTATCCGCACGCCAACAAAATGCCGGAAGTAGCGTGCCGTGTAGAACATCCGATGTTCTACACAGCACATCACCTCCGACACCAATGCTCAACGTACAGCAAAGACATCGCTAATAAAATGCGGAATGCGTCATTCGATTCAGTGCCAGAGGGACTATAAATGTAACGAAGAGGAAATGAAAAGATAGTAGAGATGGTTTGGTTGTTGGATTGCTGAAACGAGAAGAAATAAAGTCATTACGTTAAAACGTGGTTTTTATAGTTGAATAAATGTATCGATAGTTTCTCATCTGTTTCTTTTCCGTGTCGTAGTTGCGTCGATTCTATCCACCTCGAGTTTTGTCGTCTCCGCTCCGAGCAATGAGGACCGCGATGAAATGAAAATATAAAAATATGACCATTAGTGTTTATCTATTATTTAATGTGGTTCTCATTTGCTTTTAAATACCTTAAGTAACATGTGAACTCTGCCCTCTATCAGAAAATTCCCATGAATTATATTTTAATTCTCCTGCACTTTCCTAACACAAAGTATTCCTATTTAGTAAGACATTTACAAGTGCAAAAGCGCAAATAAAAGTGTGGGACCTCATCGAATCATGTTGATGCCCTCAGAGCACTCATTCTTCGATTTGCGACTCGACGCAATCGCGCACCTCTACCAACGCTCCGCACATGTAAAAACTTCTGCGATAAACCTGTGGTGTGAAAGAAATGCGCAATATTATTTTTAATTTCAATCCTAACTGCATGACCCGTAGGCTCTATGCGTATGATTGTTCATTATTTTAGCTAAATATACCAGTTATTTCTGTACATCAAGAGAAAAGAAAAACGATTAAGAATATCTTGCAGGCGTAAAGTTTAAGTGATCAAATATTAATCCTTTTCTTCGAACCTAATTTCATTATACATTGGGGTTAAATTTTATCAATTTATACATGTGGTAATTCGAAGAAAACAAATCACGAGCATTTATTACCTCGCAACACATTCCTAAGTGATCAGATATTTATCATTTTCTACAGCCTAATTTAATAATACCTAACCTACATTGGGTTTGTAACAAAATTTGATCTTGGGATGTTGATTTGCCTCCTAATCATTGTTTCGACAATAGTCACATGCTTACTATCCTTATGGCAGTGTTGTTGATTCTATTGTCTATCGCTCCATCAGTTTCGCGCTAACCCGGCAGGGACTTGGTCCTATGTACCCAATACTCTGGCTGTGTCTTAACTTCACGCAATACATTATGTAGATGTGTGATACAGTTTGCCGGAATATTATGATTTACACTTCATCCAGATGAAAATTCTGTTATGGGTAACCATAATTCACATATCAGATAACTCCCACCTGGAACGATGTTAATACATCGGAGACATGTAGATTCAGATGTATGTAGACGATCTATGCCTAGTTCGGCTCTGATCGACAGGCAATCAGTGTATTCAGTTTTTCAACTAGCTTGAAGCGATGAACGTATCAAGACAAGCTCTCCACTATATCTGCTAGCAATCACCGGTCGTCGATAGACATTTCTTTTCTGCTAAAGAAAGACCCGATTGTATGCCAAAGACTATGGCTCATGCTTTTCAATACAGCTGGAAAAACAAGAACTACACCCAGCACCAAATAGTACGTAACTATGAGGCGGACCGGAAGGTTTGATGAGCAATCCCCACCAAATAAGATGATAGAATAGAAATTGACAAATTTTCAAATGTATTTTTCTGTAATGTATATGCATGTTACTCACTGTGAAACTGCAAATTTTGAATGGAAGATCATTAGTGGCGCAAGTCAACGTCAGATTATAATTGCGGCATACGGAAACTAGATCTTTAGCTGCAATGAGTACAAAGCATGTATTTAACAGATTTGGACTATTATTGTACAAATTACCCTCTCGTTTCCTGCGCTGCATATACATCGATTTCGAATCGCTAACCGTTGCAAACGATTGCCGCTTGCCGCGCATCGGTGGAATATGACTAGCATCCTTGTAAATGTGCGTGTTTTCCCATTCGCTCGAACAATTCAGATGGACACTTAAAGAAAAAGAGATTTTTTACATTAAACTGAAACATTCCCACGCATATTGAATCATAACTTACACCTCTCGCTTTAGATCCATGATGAAAAACAGAATCGGCCCGCTTCGCAGGGAACTAATCGGTTCTTGCAGTATGCAATTATCCTGGTGGGTGTCCAGATACGGATTCATCGCATCCGAAAGGGTTTTATCCAAGGAGAGGCCATACTGAAATAAAATCCGAAATTAGGATTCTTCTAACCAACCAGAAACCATATTAACTTACAATGTTATTTTCACTATGGGGGGTGACCATAAAATTGGACAACTTCACGTCCAGAATTCCTCCCGGGTAGAATCCGAATGTGCTCAGCGGAATATACCGCCGTAAGTCATCCTAAAACCGTTAATAAAAGATTCATTATTCATATGCGACAGACATTTTCCCAAATTCCTTGTTTCCAGCTCAGCTCACCCGCACTTCCAGATGATGTCTACGGCCATCGGAACGATCTGTAAACAACAGCAGCAAAACCGTCCACAAAGCAACGGATGCGAAGGATTTCATTCTAACCGCCTGGTGGTTACTCGGCGGACATTGAGTGCATTCAAATTCGCCTTCGAAATCACCGAAAAACCACTAAAATCAAGCACCTTTTCCGAGTCGTTTTTCCAGAATTCGATTTTTCACGACTGATTTTCACTTTTTTTATGCTGTCGTAGTCGCACACACAATCAAAAGTAAAAAAAAACTGGTGCGTCAATTGACAGCTGTCCGGGCTGCCAGTTTAGGATCTTTTATGCGACACGACGGGGGCCCAGATAGCCGTAGCGGTAAACGCGCAGCTATTCAGCATGACCAAGCTGAGGGTCGTGGGTTCGAATCCCGCCGGTCGAGGATCTTTTCGGGTTGGAAATTTTCTCGACTTCCAAGGGCATAGAGTATCTTCGTACCTGCCACACGATATACACATGCAAAAATGGTCATCGGCATAGTAAGCTCTCAGTTAATAACTGTGGAAGTGCTCATAAGAACACTAAGCTGAGAAGCAGGCTCTGTCCCAGTGCGGACGTAACGCCAGAAAGATGAGATGATGATGCGACACGACCCCCATGGTTGTCCTAGTTGTGAAAATGCGAAACTGAGTATTCACGCTAATCTGACTCTACTCGGCCGATTCGTTTTACGCAGGCTATGGATCAATGCACGGGCACAGAGAACAGATGTTCATCTTTTCTCGTCAGCGTGTGTAAAGCATTGTACCGGCCATTTCAAAGTATGTTGTTATGCTCCTGTTACGCGGCGCTGTCGTCAGATTGAGAACGCTACAAATTTGCCACTTTTTACACTTTGGCGCTAGTGTCGATATCAAAAATTGCCACTTGTCGCTAGCGTTGCTTTGTGTTCTAATGCATTTTGACGTTCACTAGTGACATCCTGTTGTCGAAACGAGTTTGTATGTCGGGCTGTCTGCGTTGGCGGCACTGATGGTTGATTGGAACCTTTACACATCGTTTAGATGGAATTTTGTTCTAGCCTCCATGTCTGTTCTCTGTGGCACGGGTTCATTATTTGACTTTTTAGCGGTGCCATGTTATTTACGTGACCATAGCAACGAATGAATTCGGCACCGCTCAAATGTCAAATTCGTGAACTCGTGCATTGGTCCATAAGCACAATGGATCGATGCACGCGTTCACTCGTTGACGTTTGATCGGTGCCGTGTTATTTATGTGGCCATAGAAACCAGTGAATTCGGCACCGCTCAAACGTCAAATTAGTGAACTCGTGCATTGGTCCATGGATCAATGCACGAGTTCACTATTTGACGTTTTAGCGGTGCCGTGTTATTTATGTAACCATGGAAACTAGTGAATTTGGCACCGCTCAAACGTCAAATAATGAACCCGTGCATAGGTCCATGGACCGATGCACGAGTTCATTATTTGACGTTTGAGAGGTGCCGTGTTATTTACGTGACCATGGCAACGAGTGAATTCGGCACCGCTCTAACGTCAAATTAGTGAACTCGTGCATTGATCCATAGGCAAATAAATTGGGCCACCATTATAGAGGTCACTGGGGAAGGATGAGAGAAATGTCACTGAAAATGTTTGTTTACGTCCAAAATACAATTTTTCAACCCAAAATTTAAATTATAATTTATGAATTATTGAACTACACTCAGAATCAGAAAAAATCGTAAATAATTTAAATTTCACGCTCTTTTGTCTTTCGTATTGTTTATACTTGACTATGTTTAAGAAGTATACTTGCTTCCCCTAAAAAGTTAATCTAAGATCGTTTTCAGCTATACTATTTTTTCCGTGTTTAGCTGACGAAGTCAGTTAATAAGCGTGTTCGGAAATTTGCTCTTGGTCGGATGTGATTTTGTAGGCAAAATTGCTTAAAAAGAAAGGGTTTTTTCGAAAAGTAAATCAAGTTTATAGTTTTGCGAAAAGTGAGAAGTGTCTTTTGAGAGCCGTGGCACCAGGTCCGTCCTACTCGGGCTCAGATTGTGTACCACTTCTAGTACTGCATTTGGTCCCTCGGTAGTGCAAAAGGTACCCAAGTTTGACAGATCACAGTACACTTTTCACGGCATTCTATATTACCTTATGAGCTATAAAATTTTGGGCAACTGCAAGGGACATGGGGGTCTTTAATTTATCTTTGGTGGCACCCGATTTCCTCCAAATATCAAGTTTTTATGTGTGCACACATCGATTTTTGCAATCAAGCTTTGCACATAAATTATATTGATATCCCAGATAGAATCAGGAAATCTGTTACCCTTAATTTTTAATTTGCATTACACTACAAGAGAAGGGTAGATGGAGTTTTATTTATATGATCTTCATTTATATTTTATGTGCGTTCACAAATGGTAAAGAAATTTCCCACGCATCGAGATAGGCGATTACTTTTCTGTTGAAGTGCATACTTCGCTATAGGAGTTAAAATTATTTTGCCGGACGTGCCAACAGTACACGAATATCCGGTAAGTTGGGAGATAATCCATACAAAATACAAATTATATACTTTTCACCACTAATTGATATACAGTTCGTTGAATTGTTTTTATTTTGTAGAACAATACACGAATAATTGCTAATCAAGACAATACATTTCAAAATATATGTATGAGTAAATATTTATATTTGTATTATTACGATACTTAACAACCCATACATTATATTGCAAAAATCTCATATCCAGGTTTTTACGAGCGCTAATGGCTGCCTCAAACAGGCTCGCTTTCTGGTAGGGATCAGTCGATATGACGTTTGGCTTGGGTCCGCTCAATATAAAACGACCCAAGCCAAACGTCAAATCGACTGTTCCCTACCAGAAAGTGAGCGTGTTTGCGGCAGCCATTAACGCTTTTAAAAAGCTGGATACCATACAGTGAACTCTCGCGCAACTTTTCAAAACGACCTATCTAACAATTCACACATTTCGAGAAAATCGAGCTTGAAGATAGGACGTTTTGGCCAATAATATGTACATAGGATGAATCACATAGGTCGTTTTGTTTCAACAATTGTTACATTGGACATTCACTTTGGTCATTTTGTTTCGGTTATAGTAACATAAGACATTTTGATTTGTGCACACAGCAAGCTTATTTTATTGCATTTTGTATCCACGTGCGCAATCATTCAAGTTGAAGTGCTCATTTTTTTGCGGTGTGTCAATCGGAGACACCAGCTGTGCTTTGATCCGATCCCACGACGTCACTTTTTCCCCACCGTCTATGTGTCCTATGTAACAACAGAAG
>NW_018735364.1:0-25942 GCF_002204515.2 Aedes aegypti
TTGTGTATTCTTATCGCTAATCTTTTGCTAAATACGTGTATTTAGATTATCACCTGCAGTTAATCTCTCGGATTCGCGATATTACTCGATAAAAGCATTGAACGCCGAACAAGTGTTCGTCGCTCGCCCTACAGGAGCAAGCGATAAGATCAAAGGATCAAACACTACTAACGCGATCCGATACTATTCCACCGTGCTACGCGAATGACGCGCGACATGTTTGATCCTACCCTCATCACCCGCCCCCACAGGAGCAAGCGTCAAGGTCGAAGGATCGAACAGAACTCAAACTACAAACAAGCATTATCTGCCCTCAATACTGAAAAACTAACGTTTATAATATCTAGAGCATAAACCCGTTTATTTCCCTCAGAACATATTCACATTTTGCAATAGTCACACATTGCTGTAATCCAGTATAACGTAAAATCAGCTGATTTAACTTAAACACAGCACATAACACTATGAAAAGCTGGTTTTATCACAGATTTAATTGAGGGTTCTTCTCATTTCATGGGTTTAAGATAGGCATAGCATATTTTAAGATTGGTCTTCTCGAATGGAAATTTCATCAGTATCTCCAGGCTTATCATCACAGTTAAATCTTTTTGAAGTGTTTCTCATTTGATCGCACATATTTTGAGCGTAATGAATCATCGAGCCTATGAAAACACGATTTATTCACTTCTTCTTCCACATTGTTCGTCACTTTTTCATAATATGAATCACTTCATTCATTCATTCACCTTCTAAAATAAGTTGGATTCTATTGAAAAACAGAGTTAATGTACAGAACACAAATCTTCAACGAAGAACTGTTGTCGCGTGGATAATTTTTGCACACCAATTCAGTAGTAATTATCATCAAACAGCGGGATCGTCACCCTCATCGTCATCATCACGGTCACCGTTTCCTCAAGTTTAGATCAAGTCATCCTAATCTGGCGGCATTCGAATCTACTCTAGGGCGGTTCAAACATTAAAAAATTTGAAAATCTAATCTATTCAATCTAATCCAAGCTTTACGATAAAAATAGTGTCCTGTGATTTTTTCAGTTTTTGGTGATGATTCGAAGGTGACCCAAAAACAACATCGTACCAACTTGTTTCGAACATTTTTTCTGAATTTCCTAATAATTAACCTTCAAATCACTACCAAAGCAACTGAAAATTTCACAGAATAGGTACTATATCAATCGTGAGTATGGTAAAGAAGATATGGAAGATTGAACTTTCAAACTTTTTTTTAACTTTGAACCGCCCTAATCCACACTTTCACATCTGCCGTTGATAAAGGCGGTAAACGGTGCGGCGCGGGGCAGTTGTTATTATTGCAGAAATATTTATAGCATAAATGTTTGTTTTAATTATAGAATGCTTTCGTAAGGTCTCACGCTCATACACGCGAGGAAAAAAATGAACGGAAAGCGAAAAATAACCACTTTTCTGCCAACATCAGCTTCAGCAGCGATTGACGACCACAGACACGAGGAACACGTTACGGCTTGAGAAATGAGTATCTTTACACTTCACGTATTATTTTGGTTGGTTTGGCTTAACGCGCTGACCTTGGATTATATTTTTTCTTCAATCCTCCGGTAGACACCTACCGAAATTGAGCACAACGGATGTCTTCGATTAAATCTTTTGCTATGACCGCCGCCGCCGCAAACTCGATCACCGATTGATCTGATCCGCCACTTTTCCGAATGCAGTTCTGTTTACCAACTGATCTCGGGTAGAACAGCCCGAAACGGCAGCTCCTTCTTCACGCGGATCGACAATATTCTAGATGGGGGAGCAGCTTTATGAATATCAACAAATAACCGAGGGCGAGAAGATCGCACTTCCTCACAAAGACACTCTCGATCGACACGAGTCCCAATGGGCGCAGCCAGAAGGGGTTGCTAAACACTCCACCCCCCGATTGATGAAAAGAAGTTCTGTGGGAATTTTTGTTCGAATTTTTCAAAATTGTTTCCAGAACTCATTAAAAAGCATATTTTCAAAATGATTCAATCATGATAGATTTCTCAGAGTATTTTTGGAGTTTAAGGAAAAGCACTAATTTTCGACTAACAAAAATTCTGTGCGAATTTTCGGATTTCCATACAAAGTAGGCCAGAATCGTATGGATGGGTCGAAAATTGATGCTTTTCCCCAATCAAACATTCAAGCTTCTGAAAAGATCTTACCAGAATCATTTGAAGGTTTCATAAAAAAAATATTTCTACGAAATACTATTCGACGATGATATGCAGAAAATTTTATATTTTTAATGCATGTAAGGAGCCGGATCCTATTCTCTCTCTCTCTGAGCTCCTATTTGACCACAATGTGCATCGTGTTCGCTAAATAACTTCAGTTCAATTATCCACTTTGCACTTTTTCACCGAAATCGCATAGACAATTTGAGAGCAATCCTTAGCGATCGACATCAGTCACACCACTTTATGATACAAGTTCCTTCCCGCCCCTGTATGACTTACTTCGCCGGGCACTTATTTTCACTATGAAAAAGCTTCGTACTTGTTCACAAAAGGATTTCATTCCAATCACACGCCGAAAAACTTCTCTAATTCACGAAATTTTATGAAATTTCTTCAACGACCGCGTATAATTGAGAATGCATGCATAGCATAGCATAGACTGACTGTACATGTCAATGGTTGCTACTCCGTGATTGATCGTACCTGGTAAGAATTGCACTACGATCCAAATGAATAAGGGATGGGAGTTTCCGCTTATTCTCGAAGTGCAATTTTTTCAGATCTAATATTATTGATCAATAACGGCGCCGGCCAAGTCCTTACAGTCAGTTGGGATGGGAAAGGAATGTTAGGGTGTAATGATTGTTGCTTTTAGAGACCGAGAATACCTCTGCATCTCCACAATCACCATGGGAAGGTTGTTTATAAGTGAGGGATGAAAAGATCTGGGAGTCACCATTGGTCAGTGATGCGATGCATGGATAAGGAGGGAAAATACAACTTAAACTTAGAGCTAGTTTTGCATTTTGTCTCGAGAAGTTTTCGGTAGAAGATTTAAAATATACGTCAACAACCATAATGTCGAACCATTCAAAAGAAGTTTTTAGTAATGTTAAAGAGAGAAAATATGTGTATATTGAAATTATATGAAACAGGCATAATGCCGACACTTGTAGTGACGAACCATACAAAGTTTGTTTGAACATTACATAAAATTAACGTTGTCATGAAAATATGTGTCATTATAAGCATGAAACGAGCTCACCAGTTGGTAATCCATCCTCGACTTAACACGGATATCTTTTCGCACTCACACAATGCGAACCGTAAAACTTCTCAGCGTCCCGAAGACGAACCGTCTTTCTTGGGCTCTCCGAAACACTGTCCAGCAAAACTCGCGAAACGAAGAACAACTCCCGGCGTTCTGAAAACGAAGCGTCTTGCTTGGGCTCTCCGAAACACACGTATAATTGAGAATGTAAACTAAATTCATTCCGTCGTACTGAGATAAAAAGATTGTGCGCATCAATGTGTGCGCGATGCTCGGCGTAAAAAAACGATTCCTTCGATTGTGTTGTTTACGCTGCACTGTGAGCAAATGTCATGATTGTTTGGTCAAAAGGAATTGTGTTTAGGGCAAACGCTCCCTTAGTGGAGGTAGCTCCAATAGTGGAGGTAGTGTGTGAAATTTCAACGTAAAACTCTTTAAAACAATTATTTTGCCTAAAAATTTTGCTCCTTTGCACCTATAGTGGTGCATCACTCAAAGTAGAGGGTCCTATAAAAAATCAATGGTTTGTGACACTAAAGGAACCATTCTTAAAACATACCTCCACTAAAGGAACAGTGTTCCTATTATTGGTGCAAGGCTTCTTGCATAGAAATTTCAAATTAATCGTGATTTTTATATATTTGAATGATTTGAAATCTATCGAATGATATGTTAAAATTATGTATTTCATGATTTTATCACCATGTTTTAGCAGTTTTCCCTTAGGTGCACCACTAATGGTACATTTGCCCTATATGTTTGAGCTGAATTTTGATGATGGCGAACAATGAATTTTACAGGAAATTGTTGTATTTTGACCACTCACTATAACACAGTGAGCCGTAAGTTGTGAGACGAATCTGAAAACTGATTGTGACAGAAATGAAAACGATACGACGAATTGAGAATACGATGCAAGATGCAATTTAATTGCAATATTTCCAAAAAGACGATCACAATTTATCAAAATCCTATTGTACAATGTGAACGCCGTTTGGCATTGGTTTGTATCAGCATCATTCACTGCAGTACTGGGAAAATTACAGGTTTTCACTGACCAAAGCTTAATAAGATGGATACTAGCACATCACCCTACATGCCAAAGTAAATCATGGTAGTGAACAAGTAGCTCTGCACACTACTGGATACCAAAGCTCGTGAATGTTCATTACATTTTGCTTTTGGAATGTTTTAAGCATGATCAAAAAATGTTCAAATTGATTTTTAGAACTTGCATATGGGGTTTCACACATGCAAAAAATGTTCGAAACTATTTGAAATACCGTCACTAATTAAATTCATCTCGAGTTAGTCATTAAAATCAATTTTTACTTTGGTTCTATAACTAAACTAAACTTTATGCTATGTTAAAATTAAATGCACAAAATATTTGAAATAAAAACGAATTGATTATGCACAAATCAAGTGGCGTTGTGTATTTAATTTGAATTTTCAGTGTATGTTTATGAAATGTGTTCTGCAAACATTTCACCATTATAACAAAATTATAACAAAACGAGTTATGATTTATGTCCACTACATTAAACAGTAGGGCTCCTGTGGTTTATAGCCACAGTCCACTCCCCATAACTCGATATTGAGCGAACACCGAGTAAGAGAGGTATCGAGTTATAAAACACTAAACCAGTGTAACATCGATTCAAGGGATCATCAAGGTAGCCATGAAAACCAACTTTTACTATGGTTCTCTGACTCGATATCGAGGTACCGAATAAGGGGAGAGTTTACTGTACAACCGACACACAGTATTTCGATCGGCCGAAATCATGAACTTAATTCTGTAGCACCTTTAAACGTGATTTTTTCGGAATGGTGTCTTCGGACGAAAATTTTCTAAAAATATAGCGCTTATATTGACGGTAAATGTTAGTTCGCAACTTTGCCACGGGCGGCGCTGCGAAAATATTTTTTTTGAAATAACGATCTTTAAATATGATGTCTTCGGCAAAGTTGTAGATAATTCAAATACAAACAACTTTGCCAAAAACACCTAGTGTGTATTCAGCCGCATTTCCAAAATACGGGAGTATTTTATGAACGACCCCCTAAAACTAGTTTTACTCGTATATTTTGAAAATGCGAAATTTCCGGTAGCAACAATGTTCTACAAAATTGTGTAAACAGTCAAAATGAATCATTCTCTAGAAGACACTAGGATTCTAAAGACCAAGGAAAATCAGTTATAACCATTTAAGTGCAAAAATCAGTCATTTTTGGGGTCGTGTATTATTCGGGTGGCAGCTGGGTGGCAGATGAAACCTAGTAGAATTAAAAATACATCATTAGTAGTTGTAAATGTCGATAGTGTCATTAGTATCCACGAGTATCCCTTTTACTCAGAGGAAGTTTCATCAATAACTCTTATTACCCTGAAGTACTTAGTTATGTGATGGGTAGAGGGCTATGTGACTCCAAACTTCTTTTTTTTCTTCTCCTTGACACCATTCTTCCATCTTTATACACACACTCAATAGGTTCCAAATACTTTTATGAAGAAAGTTCTCAATCTCGAGAAATGACGCAGCTATATTTCATACATTGCACTACAAAGGATTTTTTTTTTCGAGAATTTAAAAAAAACATGGGAAAATTCTTTAATTTATTTCTGTTGGAAATTAGGCACTGAAGATATTCTTTAGATTTTTGATGTAATTTTTGGTTTTAATTCTAAAAGAATTTCAGTTGGTACACCCGGAAGAGTTTCTGAAGGAGATGAAAGAATTGTAGGATGTTTTTCTAAGTGGGAAATCTCTAAGGGAAGTTTTGAAGAAATTGAAGAATCCTTGCTAGGATTTTATGGAATGTAGGAAAAGTTCTAAAAATATTTAATTTGTAATGTATTTTTCACTATTATAAGACTTTCATGACGAAAACTGAGAAGTGTCCATAATGCATTTAACACAACAATCGAGCCACATTTTTACTAACATTACATTGATAGCTAGAGAACAATGTTGATGAATGTAAACATTGGGAAGACCAGCTTGTTCTGTTTGTGTAAACAAACCCTGGCAGAACTATCATCAACATCAGGGTGATGACCGTTCAGATTCATATTCCGAACACTTAAGACCAACAGTGACTTCAAATGCATCTGATAGGCATAAATTAGCTGATATTTGTGTCGATTCCAATTTCATCGTATAGACTCACTTCTGGCTGTTAGTTTGCTAACTGTTAGGTGTGTCGATAAAAATATGTATCTAAACTTGTTTAGTATTGTTTTTAAGTAAAAGTTCGGAACAATATTTTGATTCAATGCCTAACACTGTTCCCATTGTCTCTCATGTTCTGAACACCTCGATTCAGATTCTGACAAGCATGAATAAATCGTATTCAAAGAAACAATTTCACAAACAAATTTATCTAAGGTAGTTTTACTGACCACGAATTAAGATCACCAAAATCCTTAGGGAATAAAATATATTGGAAGACGATTAAATTGAATTGCAAATGACTGCCTCTCTGATTGGTGGCATGTTTGAGCGAAAAATTTAGACCAAAACGGCATTTTAAAACCGAGTGTTCGAATATGTGTCCGTTCGGAATTTGAGACAATACGGTACATGGGCGAAGTGGTCGAAAAAATAGGTAGCGACATTGAGAATGACAAAAGTGTATCACTGAAGTCTAAAAGGAGAAAAAAACTATAATAATTGCGAAAAAAGTTCATGAACATTCCTGAAAAGATCCCCACAGAATAGGATCTTATAAAAAAAATCCTGGCAAATCCATATGACACATTGTGGGAGCTCTTAGAAGATAAAAATAATTCAGTAGAATCCTTGTAAAATTCATTAAGGAATGTCGGAGTGTCTGTGGAGGAATCCCCCAGCAACAAATATAATTGAAGAAAAAACTACTGAACATATACCTTTATGATTTTAACGCTACCGTACATACACATTGAGAAATTGCTGGAATAATTCCTTCAATATTGCAAAGTAGCCAGAGGAAAATCGCAAAAAAAAAATCAGAGACGATTTCCTGGCAGATTTAAAGAGCAGGTATTTCTGTAGAAATTCAGTTATTATTCCTTGATGAAGTGCTGATGGAACTAATCTCAGAGATTTCTTGGGAAAACTGTATGGAAATCTTTTATAAAAGAATGGTTGTATGTTATAAGGGCTCCAAACTGAATCCCAGATAATTGTTGTCAACACCGTTAGTCAGCCTACAAATTGAACAACAGCGTGATTTAGATTCCACTTTGCTTACTTTCTTACTGAAAAATAAAGGATGCATATCTTTCCTAGATTAACGTCTTATGCAAAAGTAAACACAAGTTTTGTATCATGATCGTTTTTGTGTGAAAGACACGAATGAACTTTTGAAATTTCTTCACCCCTCCTGATGGAATTCCTGGCTACGCCATACGAATCCATAAAGACAAACAAAAAGGCCGCAAATCCGCACACTGACCTCTGTTCAGCGAAATGATCTTCCCGAAAAAATGATGACATTCGACGCAAGTTAAGGCCGCGCGGATTCTGTGCGTGTGTAGCGCCGCATTCTACTGTGTCTTGCGCCGTACTGCTTCACTCAATAGCACTAGCACGCAACCGTTAATGAGTGGGGTGGTGACGGAGCTCATTAAGCGCAGGGAAACCAGACAGATGTAAGCGTAATATCGTGGACGAAAACGATAGTGGTTAAACAACAAGAACGAAGATTTACTCGGGCAAGGTAGGGGCCGTTGAACGTGTTACGTTTATTTTCACGCGAGCGGCATGCGTTTTTGTGGTAAAAAGAATATTGTTAATTAATTGTGGATTGAAACCAAGATTCGTTTTGATGACACAGATATGTCAATGACCTAAAAATTGAGTCGATGGAACTAAATCTTTTTTTTTTTTAATCATTTACTATATGAATATTAAAACATTCAAGTGCAATAAAATCGTGTTACACTTAGAAAAATATGCTCTATCGATTAAGCTACATAAAACTGTGAATTTTTCTCTAAATTGAGGAGGTTGATTGGAAATTTTATGACTTTGCCACTTTACGGGTTTTCAGAGCTTGGACAGATCCACCCTAGAGAAATGATTAAATTTAGCTTATGAATTTTAGCGTAATATAATTTATAACTTGAAGAAAATAAAAAAAAAGATTGGACATGTTTTCTACTTATCCAGAAACAAAAGGACCACATCATTAAGTATTACCTTTCTCAATTGATCAAAATCGCCTTTTTTGTTACAATATAAATTCAACCATTCTACTGGAACGCACTACACAATTTTGTATTGCTTCAAGTCTTAGCAGCTGACATGAGCTCACAATCAACAGTGACAACAAATTTGTTTGAGTGCCATATTTCACTTAAATTGGAAAACCGTGAAGTTTTCGCCTTCACCATAACCCTCCCCATTTGCACACGATGTCCAATTCCAAACGTAGCTACAGCCGCTAACGAACGAGCGGCATATACCTACAAGAAAAACAATGCCAACTAGTATAAGTCAGCATTTTTTGGAAGATGAGAAAAGCTGTGCACCATGGTGAGGGAGAGAGGGGGTTGACAAATATGCGTCCCTTAAAAGTGGGTTATTGTCGGATTCCATTTTCCGGAAGAAAATGGCGTCAACACGAAACAAAACCCAAGTGCTGCTGCTGCTGCTGCCAAAAGCGAAACATTTGTGCACTCTGTTCTTGTCCGTCATGGTCTCTCGCGCGCGCACTTTTCCCCGAGTACTACAGTGGTGGCGCGCAGAAGTCCAGTTTTTAAAAATGCTGGCAATAATCCAATTTCCAGAGGGAACACAAAAAATTCTTCTTCAGACCCCAAATACTCAAATCTCAAATTCCGAACAGTCCACATTTTCCAAACAGTGGTGACTTGAAAGATTGGAATTGATATTTAAACAACTTCAAAGTGTAAAAGACTTGCATCATAAAAAATATTGATCATCCTTTTGAGAAATTCTGTGGTTTTCTTGAAACTCGCGTAAAAAAGTCGAGTGTTCGAAATATAAGTCATGTTCGGAATTTGAGACAAAACGCACAAAAACTTTATTTTTTACTTCTGAGTTATGGGGGCAAATGTTCGCACCAAACACTCCGCAGAAAATATCAATTAAATTGAAACTATTTCACTTTGAGCGTGTACGGCAATTTATAATGTTCCTGTTACCATGAATAAAAAATCATGAAAAGAAAAAAGAACATCTCATCAAACCATGAATCTAATTCATGATATCATGACGAAAACACAAAATATCATGAACAAAAACATACGTTTCAATGAATTATAATCATAACCACTCTGGGACCAGCTGGCTTGAGCCCGAGAAAATGTGAGTAAGTTGAAAGGCAGCCTTTTTTATGGATTCCTTCTGCCATGGAATCATAAACGATTTGCACCCATATTCATGAATAATATTTTCGTTTTCCGGAATTCAGTTCATGATGCTTAGTTCGTTTATTCATGATTTTAGAAATCATAGTCATGATTTTCTGTCAACGGAAAAAATCGTAACGCACGGTGTGTTACGAAGATATATTTCATAATTTCGTGAATATTGGTCATGGTGTGTTTTCATAACATAAAAACACACTTCATTCCCAAAATCAAGACTCAGATTCCAGATTTTGAGAATGGATTTGTTCCCGTGTATGACTACGTCCAAATAGGTTTGTTCCACAGCATTTGACGTTGACAAAAAAGTGAAATATTAGGAAAGCGTAGTTTTTCCATTGGTGTAAAATCTAGACCACTGCGTGTCAAGAAGAAAGAAAAAAAGTTATGACAAGTGGCTGACATTATTTTTTCGACGCATTCTAGCGCCAACTAGCATTGTTCGGGAGCGGAGCCAAAAGCTCGAGCTCAATTCCAGTGGAGTGAGATGCCCCCAAGTGCAGAAATCAGAAAAACAAGGATTGGAGTGGTAGCTAGAGGAAGCGAAATGGATTGTTCAATCCTTCCGGGAACGGAGTGACCCATTGCCAAGATTTGTTTGGTTGGGTTTTTGGGCGAGAAAACGCAATGAACAAATTGCATCAGTTGCCACACAGAGCAGCAGAAGCTTTAAACCTCGTTGCAGCCATGCACGTATGGGGACACTAGGATGGACAACTTCACTGTGCTATGCTACTGGGAAAGCTACTGCCAAGTTAAATTATTAAATTTCTTTCCTGGCGCGTAGCCAACGGCGAACGGACAAATATGATTTTGGTTTCCTATTTGCCGGAAGCTAAAGTGGTGTGTAATTTGATGTTTTATGATCGGGAAAATGAAGCCATTTGTTGGCCAATTTGGCGAGAGATGGGAACTTGTGAATTGAAAACTGTGATATGTTTAAGGTGAATATGAATCGAAGCCAAACCTCAAATTTTCAAGAGCACAAATCTGGAGAACCGAACATCCGTTTGAGTTGCAAACTTAATTTCGAACAAACACGTCTTTGGTTCCATGATTGTTGATCGCAGCAACGAATGTGCGGTGTGAAACAATGTCGTCAAAAAGTCACTGCTGCTGTTGATGTTATCAAAGTATATTATTAGCCTACAATTCCCCTCAACTAATCCTTTTTTACTTCCAGATATTAATTTAAAATTCTCCCATGAATTCCTTCGAATACTTTGCAACCATCAATGTAAGAATGTTAAGAATTGTGTTCAGGATTAATCCAATGAAATGTCGAGGAAATCCTTTGCAAATTTGGTCGGAAACTCAAGAACTTCATGATTTTTAGAATTTCCTCTAGGATATTCATTGAATGTTTCATCGATTCCCTAACCGAAATATTCAAAGCAAGTGTTGCGCTTTCATATATTCCTAAAGCGTGGCAAAAGGTTCGAGTTGTTTTCATTTCAAAAGCTGGAAGAAAGGATAAAACAACTCCCAAAGCCTTTAGACCTATAAGCCTTTCCTCTGTTCTTTTAAAGACAATGGAAAAAAATAATTGATGACTTCATCAAGTCAACAAGTTTAATAGAAATGCCTCTTTGTAAATACCAATTTGCGTATCAATCAGGTAAATCTACCATTATGGCGATACAGTCGCTGGTAAATAAAATCGAGAAATCTCTTGAAGCCAAAGAAATAGCCGTGGTTGCTTTTCTCGATATTGAAGGAGCATTCGATAATGCATCCTATAGCTCTATGAGTTCAGCCATGGAAGCAAGGGGCTTGGATAAAAGTGTTATCGAATGGGTTATGACTATGCTCAAGGAACGCACAATTTCTGCTGATCTAGGAGGTGCACAAATATCTATAAGATCTACGAAGGGATGTCCTCAAGGAGGAGTGTTATCGCCCTTACTGTGGTCTCTTGTAGTAGACGAACTCCTTAGAAATTTAATAGATCAAGGTTTTGAGGTAATTGGATATGCCGACGATGTGGCCATCTTGGTTCGTGGAAAGTTTGATAACACGATTTCCGATCGGTTGCAAACTGCGTTAAACATTACTCTCAAATGGTGTAGGAAAGAGGGGTTAAACGTAAACCCTTCAAAAACTATTATCGTGCCTTTTACCAGAAGGAAAAAGGTTAAGCTTATACAGCCTTCTTTGAATGGAGTTCAAATTCAATTTTCGGAAGAAGTTAAACACCTTGGGGTTACTTTGGATAAGAAATTGAACTGGAACTCTCATCTGAGCAAGGTCATAAGTAAGGGTACTAATGCCCTATGGGTCTGCAATAAAGCCCTAGGAAAAACTTGGGGACTGCGACCTAATATGGTAAACTGGATTTATTCAGCAATAGTCCGACCAAAAATTAGTTATGCTTCACTGGCATGGTGGCCCAAGACAAATGAGGTAACCGCTCAGAAGAAGCTGGCTAAGTTGCAGAGACTTGCTTGTATATCAATGACAGGGGCAATGAAAAGTACACCATCGGTTGCTTTGGATGCCCTTCTTAATATACTGCCTTTGCATCAATTCATTAAACTGCAAGCTGCAAAAAATGCCTTGCAGTTTATTCGTTATGATAAAATACTAGATGGTGATTTGATTGGTCACATGAAGATCATCAAGGAATTCAATTTGAATTCAGATAACAAAAAAATAGAAGATTGGATGATAACGAAGACCAACTATGATGTTCCCTTCAAAGTGGTTAAACCAAGTCGCTATACTTGGGATTCTGGTGGGCCAAGTTTACGTGCAGGTTCTATTGTATTTTATACCGACGGGTCAAAGATGGGCGACAATACCGGAGCTGGAGTTTTCGGCCCTGGTATTAGCAAGGTAATCGCTTTGGGGCGCAGCCCCACTGTGTTCCAAGCTGAAATACAAGCCATCATTGACTGTACAAATGTTTGTCTCAAAAGAAACTATATGTTTGCAAAGATCTGTATTTTCTCGGACAGTCAAGCAGCTTTGAATGCTCTAAAGGCATTCACATGTAGATCAAAGTTAGTGTGGGAATGCATTCTTTCTATGAAGCAATTGGCCAGTAGGAACGAAGTTACATTGTACTGGGTGCCCGTCCATTGCGGAATTGAGGGGAATGAAATCGCCGACAATCTAGCAAGACAGGGTGCAGCTTCGAGCTTTGTCGGCCCTGAACCGTTTTGTGGTGTTCCTGAGTGCACTCTCAGGATGAAACTGAAAAATTGGGAAATGTCCATGGTAGAATCCAATTGGAACGCCACGGATACATCCAAGCAAGCGAAAAGATTCATAAAACCCTGTCTAGCTAAAGCCCGGGCTATACTGAATCTTAATAAAGGAAATCTTAGGGTAATAACTGGCCTGATGACCGGTCACTGCCCAAGTAGGTATCATCTTAAAAATAGAACAAAATACAATCCTCTGAGTGTCGTTTTTGTCAAGCTGAAACGAAATGCTGAGCATTTACTCTGCAACTGCGGAGCATTGCTTAATCAAAGAATGTTAACATTTGGAAAAGGGTTATTAGAGCCCTTGGAAAATTTTGAACAAGTGTGGTCCTAATAGGGTAATAGATTTTATAAACGAATTTGCCCAGTTGGGACAAAGTGTGACACATCAACCAATGTCTATCACATCTCAATTGTGAAAGGATATTTGATGAGCACCAAATAAAAATATGGGTTCATACCCAGCGTCCTGACACCGCCCATACACCCCATTGAAAAATAATGAGCAAACATCTCTGGTTCCCACTGGGAAGTGGTTCCCACTGACAGCTCAATGTTTGTAAACAAATAACCCGTTTGAGGAATAACAATCGATGATGGCGAAATCTTTTCTCCGAAAAAATTTTCTTTTTCCGCAAACAACAGCTATACGAGCAAATAAACGGTTACAAGCTATTGGATTGCAATACAGCAAGTTAATTTGGGTTGATGTGATTAGCTAGAAACACATTTTAGTATTGGAGGAAAAATTCCTTTATATGATTAGGCCAATGTACGTTGTTGTTCTTGAGTTTGATGCTGACCACGAAAACATGGCTGCCTAGCTCCGGGTTGGTCATACCACAATATTCCTAAATAATGGAAGCAGTGGTGAAAAGGCTCTACAGAGGAGGAAAAAAACTGTTGTTCGGTACCAGAATTTCTACACCGGTTCCGATAGAGCTCCATAAATACCTTCAGCAATTGTAAACAAATAACCGTTTGAGGAATAACAATCGATGATGGCGAAATCTTTTTCTCCGAAAAATTTCTTTTTCCGCAAAACAACAGCTATACGAGCAAATAAACGGTTACAAGCTATTGGATTGCAATACAGCAAGTTAATTTGGGTTGATGTGATTAGCTAGAAACACATTTTAGTATTGGAGGAAAAATTCCTTTATATGATTAGGCCAATGTACGTTGTTGTTCTTGAGTTTGATGCTGACCACGAAAACATGGCTGCCTAGCACCGGGTTGGTCATACCACAATATTCCTAAATAATGGAAGCAGTGGTGAAAAGGCTCTACAGAGAGGAAAAAAACTGTTGTTTCGGTACCAGAATTTCTACACCGGTTCCGATAGAGCTCCATAAAATACCTTCAGCAATTCGTTCAGGAATTTCACCAGGAATTCCCTGGGATTCCTCCAAGGATTATTCCACCATTAGATTCATCCCATAAAATCTTCATCAAATCAATGGATTACTCAGGAATATTTTTCCAGAAATCGTTAAATACTCGATCAGAGATTCTTACAAAGATTCAAGCGATTATGAAGCAGGAATACTTATGAAGATTATACCGTTAATTTTACCTAAGAATTCTACAATAGATAATTTTCCTTCTTCTTCTTTCTGGCATTACGTCCCCACTGGGACAGAGACTGCTTCTCAGCTTAGTGTTCTTATGAGCACTTCCACAGTTATTAACTGAGAGCTTACTATGCCAATGACCATTTTTGCATGCGTATATCGTGTGGCAGGTACGATGATACTTTATGCCCTGGGAAGTCGAGAAAATTTCCAACCCGAAAAGATCCTCGACCGGTGGGATTCGAACCCACGACCCTCAGCTTGGTCTTGCTGAATGGCTGCGCGTTTACCGCTACGGCTATCTAGGCCCCATAGACTACTTTCTTCATATCTGATTTTGATGATTAAAGGCACTTTCAGATCATTCGCAACAATTTGTTTTTGTAAGAATCAAATATAAACCAAATTTTTATGTTTTATCTAATGTTGTTTACACGTTTATAACAGATAATAAAACATTTGTTTAATAAATTGAAAAATCTGCTTTGCAATTTATCATTTATTTTTTCAATTCAGGTGCTTTGAAGCACTTTTTTTAAACGAATTGGTAAGTCATGTAAAATGAACTGTACTTTAATCTTTAATGTATTTTGGAGAATTTCTAGAACATGGAAGCATTTTTTTAACCTGGAAAAACCAAGAAATCTCAGGGAACTCCATTTCTGTAAATGAGTAGACACCGTGTAGAAGTCCTCCAGGTTTTCGATGTTCTCCTGGAACTTCTTTCTTGAAGAAGTTTTTTTGAGAAATCTCTGTATAAGTTTTTAGCGGGATTCCTGGAGCCTCTTAAAAATCTAGAGTAATCTCTAGAAGAATCCTCGGTGTAATTTCTGGAATAAAAAACCTGGAGAAATTTTTGCATGAGCCTATGGAGTAGGGCGTGGCTTATTTTTCCAAAAGTTCTCAAAACCAAAAATTCGTGTGCTCTACTGAATTCAAATCACATTAAAAGAGAAACCTCAAAATCTGGGCCAAACATATATTTCGAGGGAGCGCAAGTGTCTTGAAGGTGAATTTTCAATGACCTTCAGAGAAGTAAACATAACTTTGTTATTTTTAAACCGATTTTGAAACTCTTAGCACCATTATCTTCAAAATTATATCATAAATTTATGAAAACTTTGTAGAACATTAAATTTGTCTAAAATCAGGAGGAAACTCTGGAGAAATCACTAAGAAAATTGCTTGAGTAATACTTGAAGAGATTATCCTAGTGTAACTTTTGGAACAATTCCTGGAGAATGCCTTGAAGATATCTTTTCAAGAATCTTGGTAGAGATTTTCCTAGTGGAACAAATGGAGGAGTCTTTGAAAGATTTTCTAGAGAAACCTCTGAAGGAACAAGGAAAACTGTCCAGAGTTCTATTCTAGAGATTCATATCTTTCATATGAAGCTAAAAGAACGAATATCGATTCAAAAATGGAGTTTTGATTCCTTCAGAAAAAATTCCAGAGATTTTTCCAGGTAATTCTTTATAAATTATTCAAGATTATTCAAGTGATGTTTTCCAGAAAAATATAGATAGAGATTTCTGCAACAAAATCTTTACAGAAATTCTCCAAGGATTCTTTCAGCAATTTACCCAGGTAATCCTTCTGAAATTTTTCCAGCAATTTCTACTTTTTCAGAGATTACTCCAGAAAATTCATTTTATGGTTCCACCAAAAGCCGTCCAAAGATTTTTTAAGGAATTCCTCCAGAATTTTTCCCGGGTATTCCTCCAAAAACTCCATCAAGAATTTCTCTATGGATTTTTCAGAGATTCAATCATAGATTCCTCCACGATTTCTCCATGAATTTATCTACGGATTTCTCCAAAAATGTTTTCATGGAAGGAGTTTCTGAAAAAATCTTGAAGGAATGCCTAAAAGAATTCTTGAGAATATTTCTGACAAAATTCCTGGGGAATTAATGATAGAATATTGAAAAATCCAATAAGCTATTTTTTGAGGCCCAGAAAATTATCTAGATAAACTTCTAGGTAAAAACCCTGGATGATTTGTTAAAATAGTTGCGTAGTTGTAAAAATCCTTAAATTACTTCTTGTAGCGATTTGGCTAAAGCTATCTCTGGAAAAATTTCTGAAGATAGCTTTAGCAAATTTCTTTAGGTGTTCATGAAGTATTAACTAGTAGAATCCTAGCAGAAATTTATGATGAAATCCCTACTTGAATTCCTAATAAAATCTCTAGAACAATCCGTTGAGATCTTTGAAGAAAACTTCGGAATGATTCCTGGAGGAATTTCGGGAGGACTACCTGTGGAATACACTGAATGCTTCCTCGAAGGAATTTCTAGAGAAATATCTGGAATAACCCTAGAAGAATTTGTCCTAGTGTAACCGCTGGAGGAATCCCAGTAGATATTTTCCTGGAGGAATGCTTGAAGAAGTATCTGGAAGAATTCGGGAGAAATCCCTGAAGTAACATCTGGAGGAATTTCTGAAGGTGCTCCTGGAGCCCTGTTTGATCCGATTCTAAAAAAATCTGGTTGCGACCGAAACTCTTCGTGAAGGTATCTCTGTTGATATCGTTGTATAAATCACTGAAGAGATTATCTTAAATAAATTTGTGTTGAATCCCTGAAAGATCTTCATAAAAAATCCTGGAGAAATCTCTGGAAGAGCCTTTGGAGAAATTTTTTCTAACACCAATGTTTTCATTATCAATCTGACCAGAACGAATGAATAATTCGGTCTCCTTTCCTACTAAACACTTTCCACGGTTGCTTTGAACGCAAGTTCGACGAACCAACATGTTTGTATGTACGAACATGTTTCTACAAATGTTGCTAGTAGTTCGTGCACATATTAGACAGTTCGCGCAAACATTCGTCATTTTTTATATTCTTCTGCCAAAAATCACGTTACTAGATAATACTGAATTCAAGACCAACAGTTGGCTTCGTGGCCGTGCGCTTAGTGTTACCAAGCATTAAGCCGCATCGAGTCAAGGAGTGTGGGTTCGATTCACGCTTCAGTCCTAAAAACTTTTCGTCAGGAATGTATTTCGACTGTGCCACTGGACGTTGCATGCTAGTTCGTTGTCTAGTGTGGTGCTTCCTTCAAAGGTGCAAATCGTCCACTGGAAGCATTAACGTGTAGGTGTCTAATCTACCATGAAGTAAGATGCAAAAAGTGTCTGAAGATTTCAATATTTGCCTGAAGTAAGGTAGCCCAGAGAAAAATGTTTTTAAAATCCAACGGCTCAGGCACCTTACGGCAGCAAATTTGTTGATGTTTTCACGAGTGAGAAGTAATGAAAAATTGAAAACTTTAGAAAGAAGTATGAAAACGCTCTGCGTTGAACACATTCAATTCAATTTGTTGCCCACCTCAAATATTGGTCGTCACTAGGAAACAATAATCAATCATGGTATGTCATGTTAGACAAATGTTTGATGCAATTAAGGCATCAATCATAAACTACGTTACGCTTTTAGAAAAGCGTCACATGTTGGATAGAACGGCACATCATACGTACCCTATTTTCCCGAACTAATATTTTCAAACTTTCAGGGCGTGAAAGTTTTGTCAGGATCAGGCATTGCAGCATTCTATCTCATTCGATATCGAAGCAAGATCAAAGCAAGAGAAGAAAATTATCCCATCTACATCGGTCCACGATCAGCAATGTATTGCAAGTTGAAACAAACTTGATAAATAACATCAGCGAACGAGAGCCCTAAAGAGAGAACGATGATAAATCGCATTTCTCTCGCTTATCTACCATTAGAGGTAGGTGTTTTATTTAACAACATCATAACATCCGACAGCAATACTGTCCAACAGGTTTGGAGCTTGTTTAAATGGATTTCATCAAGCGCACTGTAATCCCCCCGATCTAACCAGAGCTAATACTGCTACAGTAGCAGTAGATGATGAACACACTCTCATGATGCGCTACGGATGATGGTTTTACAGAGTGCGATAAGTGAGAGATATTCTAAATTTTCTCAAAATTCAATCACCGGCAATGATAAACTGAGGTACATGTAACTTTGATAATAGTCAAAATTTTGACATCGTGTGACATTTAGAATATTTTGAATATAAGTGATGTGCAGATTAATGAGGTGAAAATTAAAAACTGCCCAAATTAGAACCGGTCAAACCAACAGGGAAACCCGGTATAAAGATTTTTGGGATAACTACTAGGTTGTTGGACAGTGTTACATCTCCCCACTGACACTATTTTTAAAATGATGTTTAAACAAAATGCCATATGTTTCACACCAAAAATCCCGCACCAACTCGAAATAAAGCAAATAGAACGACAGATTGGCAACCAAGCGAACCTAAACCGCAAACGGACAATATGGAAATGGAGGTCAACATTTTGCAGCTTGCCCCAGCCAAAGTGATTCATCATCACCAACCACGATGAGTGGCGAAAGATCGTAAGAGTTCATGATCGCACGACCGCGGCTATGACAACGCGTATGAGACCGTTCATCACTTCCTTCTTGTTATCTTTTGGGGGATTTGTTTTCCTTTGTCTATTAACTTCAAAACCTGACGAAAGGTCTCCCGTTTCAATTTTATTCTGTGCGGCATCGCATTTTAACTGCTCCCGAGACTAATGATGTCCCATCGCCAAGAATTACCACAGATATCGGTCACTTTCCAGTTTTTCATTTTCTCCTATCCTGATTCGAGTCGCACTCTGGCTGACCACAGAGCAGAGGACAAACTCATTAAACCGAAATGTAAACATTCTTGGGCAAGATGTTTAACCACAGCACTTTTTTTTATCACACCGTGTTCCAGCTGAAATTAATTATCAAAACCGTGCTCCTTTACGGCAGGGGTTCTCATGTTTGAAGTCTGATCGACCAGTTTGGATTTGGATTTGTATCTGAACCCTTTGTATAAGCATATAACAGTTTCTTTTCATTTAATTAAAGAGGTTTGAAGGTATTCTTTTGTTTGATTGAACTGATTCAATTTGCCGATCCAGTATTTAATTTGAAATTTGACATACCAGGCTACACAATTGAATTTGAATAAACTTCGAGCAATGTTAAATAAATGAATAAATAAAAATAAATACTGTTTATGTAAGTATCCCTGTTTTGTTCCCAAAAATAGCACAAAATTTGTAAGAAAATGTATCGAGAAAACCGATTTTGTTCTTTCATTAATTCTTGCCGAAGTGTGATTATTTCATTAGAAACCCCTTCTGTAAAGAGTTTTTCTTTATTTCGGGGAAGCCACCGAACCCAAAGCAGTTGGTATGCACCGAGTCTGATTCATGAACCGCAACAATTCTACACGCTTCGGTTACGTTCGCAGTCCTTCTTCGGGACAAACAGAAAATGGTACATCCTTTCAGCTGGGATTCAGCGGATTCCTGGCCGGAGCTTAGGCCAGTCAGTGGCTGCTAGTGTGCACACTCGCACTCATTTGACTTAAATCAACTTAATTTAAAAATGCAAATTTTGCTTTTCTGGTTGCATTCTCGGAATTTGTTCTGGGATTCTTCTCATGTAAATTCAACATTACTTGGTCAGCCTGGCTAGGGACAACGAAAAGCTCCGTACCTCCACTGATCCATCCCGAGTACTCCTAAATGTACGAATAGTTTTACAGAATGAATGAGTCAAAGTGGTTTCTGTGAGAGAAAGAAAAAAAAAGAGGGAGAAATGCATCCCATTTCCTTATTACACAACAAAAAAACGAGGAAATTCTACCATTACTAGGACGATGACGACTATGACTAGCGTATGCACTGTACGGAAAAGATAATCACGGAAAGCTATGTGCAGGATTTTGTCGTTGCATCACATCACCACTTCTTCATCTTCTAGGCATTACGTCTCCACCAGGACAGAGCCTGCTTCTCAGCTTGGCTAAAGGTGCCATTTTTGCATCCGTATATCATGAGGTAGACATAATGATACTTAATGCCCAAGGAAATCAAGAAAATGTCCATTTAAAAAAGTTCCTGCATCACCCGGGTATCGAACCCAGACACCTACAGCATAGCACAGCTTTGCAGCCACGAACGTTACCTTAAGGCTAAGAAAGAAACATCACCACCGCTGCAGCCAGATCTTATCAGATCAGATACGCCGGAATGTCGAAAAGCAGCGAGAAAATGCAAGTAGCTCGTCGGAATGAACTGGACTGAACCGCGGCTGAAAGGATTCAGGCGAGCGGAAAATTAAGCCAAATTGCATGCGCATAATCTGGATTACAAATTTATGCACTTGGAGCGCTTTCTTGGCGGGAAGTGATTTTTTCGAGAAGGAACAAAAGGATGTGCACTGTGGAATGCATTTGCGCAAATGTGAAATGTGTGAGGGAATGTTTTTCTTTATTAGTCGAGAAAAGTCGGACAAAGCATAGGGGAAGGGGTGGTAATATGAACACCTTAAGGAAATCATCTTGTTTCTGATAGAAAAACGAGGAATTTGTTTAGTTCTATCGCACAACATCAAAAATAGGGATGTAATCTATAGCAGCGACATGGATTCAGACTAAAATAGCTAAATTTTCACATGTTTTCATCGCTATCAAAAAGCGATGCAAATGTTCATTTTACCTGCACTATGTGGGTAAAATGAACAGCGGTTGGTGGTAAAATGAACACCATGCAAAAAACGTGGACAAAACAAATATTTCTGGAAATTTTCATTGCCCCACCGAAAATACATCCATTAATGATTGGAACCCATTCAAAAAGAATTCTAAAGGTATCAGATTTGACATCATATCATAACGATATTATCCTCACTGAAAAACCTCAAGTCGTCCGAGCTAAAAGTTATGTCAGTTCTAATTTTCAAACATGGTTTTCTAAAATCTTAGATTTCGTTGATATTTTCTCTTCAATTGACCTACGTATCAACTTGAACACTGAGATTTATGCTCTAAATCGTCCGTGCGTGATAAAAATTCATCAAAATTTGTTTTTTCTCGGTACAAGGCACGGTGTTCATTTTACCACCCCTGTTCATTTTACCACCACTTCCCCTACTATAAAAGTGCTCAAAAACTATTATAACAAACAAGAGCTGGGGTTCAATAATAACATTTCCCGCTACAAAAGCATGGAGTATCAAAGGTTTTTGCAATTATTTAGAATAGTACTTACAACTTGATTTGAGAAACTTGTTAGGTACCTGAAAGTATAAGTAAAAGGATAATTTTTAAGCAGCAGGCAGTACGATATAAATAAGAAAACTATGATCACATTGTGAAAAATGATAAGAATTAATAACTGTTTGAAGATTTCATGTCCAAAAAATCAGTAGTTGAAAACTCTAAGGCGTTTATGGCTAACTAAATAACGAAACCGAAACATTCTTATGTCCAGGAACGAGAAAGATAGTTCCTGTACAAAGTGAATAACTCAGGTTTTGAAACTCATTGAACGTTTAAATTATCTTAATCCCCGTCAAAACACTGGATTCTTCTTCCTCCTCTACCACCAAGCAACGACACTGAGGGCAATGCGTCTCGTCGATCGTTCATCCTCACGACCGCCACCCAATGATCGAGTCCAATGTCGATCGACGTCACTAACGGAGATCTTCCTTGTCACGACGAAACGCACCAATCTCGCGCATCGTTCAGACCGTTGTTGTCGTTACTGACTTTTTGTGGAGGCACTCCCCGCGAATAATAAAGCAATAAATTCATCCGAGAATCTTGGTTGATTCGCCGCAATGTTTCTCTTGTACGTATAACAATTCCATAGGATCGAATGAGACGAGTGTTTGTGTAGCAATGCATGTTATTTTCTTGCGAATAAACTCACAAGGCACAAACGGTCTCATTGACGGTCCGTTACCTTTGTTATCCGGTTGTTGCTCGGAATGCCATCTGTAGTTCAATTGGCGCAAGGTATTGAGCTATCCCCCACAACGTTACAAAATAAGTATATGGATGTTTGATGGTGGCGGATGGTTATAACACAGACGAACAGATGTATCACTGACGAAATTTCTTTCGACCATTTATTTGACGATCAATTCAAATTCGTTTCAAACCTCACAACTAGAGGCACGCGCATTTTCTTCGGGTTTGATATTTTCAACGCCAAACCAATATGTTGTGCGACATGCTCTCCAGATGATGATGGTGTGTACTGGACGAAGGATTTTGAAGAAATTTGCTCTAAGGGGTCGCCCATGAAGTATGTCACGCAAGCAGGAGGAAGTGTGACAATTCATACACAATTTGAGAAAGTTCGTTTTAAAAGTGTGACATAGGGAGGAGGGGATCTGAAATAGGTGATCTACTTTACTTAGTGTTACGACTGTTTGTCAGTAGGTAAAATAATCTATTTTATTACTTTCAATAAAGAGGCATGGAAGTAGCTATAAATAAAATTAATATCGTTCACATTCATACCGTGTAGATTCGAAGTGTCCGGATGCTTCGAATCCCGGACACCGGTATTAAATCAAAAAGTCAGATAATTTTTATCTTTTCGACAACTTTTATGCATGAAGGATAAAGAAGACGTCATAATTATGGATCCCACGTGAAAAAATCTGAATTTGGTCCACAAACACTGTAAAAAGGCCAGTGTTCGGCTTTCGAAGCGTCCGACATTTCAATGCAACACGGTATATCAAAAGCGAAACGTTCGATTTTCTTTTAAGAATTTTAGGAGTCTATTGAGCAATTCGACATCTGCCAAAGATTTTGCTAGGAATAAATCCAGTGAATCCTACAAGGATTCCGCCAAAGATCTTAAAATGAAATCTTTGAAAAAAATCTTCACATTTTCTTCAGAAATTGTTTCTTGGCTTCCCTTTTTATATTTCTCTACATATCTCTTGATATTTCTATAGATTCGTTAAGAAATTTTTGCAAATCGAAAACTGTTTCTGGAATTACTTCGAATTTCCCCAGCGATATCTCAGCAATTCCTCAAAGATTTTTTTTTTTTTTGAGGAGCCATCCGAATCTTTCTGTAGACTCTTTACTAATTTTCACAAAAAAATACACTTTTATGAATGCATTTATGGAATCATGACAAAACCTTCAAAACGCAAGGAATTGCTTTATGAACTGATTCATCAAAGAACATGTTGGGAAAATATAGACATCCACCAAGTATGCGTCAAACTACTTTGAGAATACTGTGGAGTTTTTCGCCATGGTCTTCGTAACGGGATGGATTCGACTGCGTTGTCTTTTATAGCTTTTTTTGGCTTTACAGTAATCAAAAACGATTGCGTTGACTACTTTATTATCTTCGCCTACGTTTCAGTCCGGGAGTGGACCTTCTTCAGGACCTAAAATTGTTTATTGTATTATTTTTCTCATAAGTACATTTTCCGATTTATGTGTCTATCTCTTACTCGATATCAGATCAACATAATTATGAAAAAAGTCTGAATACATTCGTTCATTTTTTAAGCTATTTCTCCGTAGATTTCCATTCCAACTCCCAACTTTATATTCAAAAAAATCTCTCAGGACAGTGGATTGGACTTCTAACAGAATTCACACCAAACTCAATCCTTTTAGAACCATTCTGAACAACATCACAAACTGCAAAAGTCATCACAGAAATTTTTTAGATATTCGACCCAGAATTCGACACATGTTCACTTATTGTTCAATGCAGAGATTCCCCAAAAAATACTTAAAAGATTAATTGCCTCAAGTTATTTTTCGATACTATCCTATTAATATCTCCACGTATGCTTTTCAGACTTTAATAATTTGTTAAGATTTTTTTCTATATTTTTCAACCATTACTTCTTGGCAGCATTACTCTTACGTCCATAAGTCCTCTCGTGGTGTAGAGGTAGTTCGATTCTGACCGACAGTAGGTGTAAATTTTTCGTAAATTTGCAGTTCATCAGTTTGTCCATTTAATCCAATTGCAAAGTAGATGTAATGTTTCGGTTATTGTAAACTTCCATTCTACTGGTTAGCCGTAAACCACGAATCATAATTGAAAAATATCACTTCTTGGATCATTGTATAAAATTTTCCAGTTGAGCAATTCTCGCTGAAATCAGGCCGCCATTGGCACCTATCGTTAGAATTCCAATTTTGTGTCACTGATCGCTAGTCTATATAAATAAAAATGGAATGGTGTTTGTATGTCACGAAATGGCTTACGAACGGGTCAACGGATCTGAATCAATCTTACTCAGTTTTGTTCGTCAAGGGTTCCGACGTGTTTGTGTGTATAAAAATCCTAGGATATTCACCGGAAAGTTGAGAAAACAAGCGCGAACGAAACTGTCATTTTATATGGGACGATCAAAAGCGTTTTTCAACAGTCTACTTGATGGCAAGACGAAGCTTGCCGGGACCACTAGTTTTCGATAAAACTTAAGGGTACTCGTTTGTTTGTTGTTCAAAAAGTAATGTTTGCATTGATTACACTCGCCATATAGGTTAAAATCGTAGAACATGATTTAGAAAATCGTTAATTTCATTCCGAACCTATTCCGAAATTGGTTCACAAGGTTCGTCGTCAGCCGCCAGATAGTTCTGAGGGACTCTGGGCGCTCTGGGATGACCATTGGAGGTTGTGTGACTCCCTGCGAGCTCAGTAGTTAAAAATGATTCGGGGTCAGAGCTGCCTGAGATTCTGTCTCCAGTGGCACAAACGTAAGTGGTCTAGAGTTCACTATCTCTTCCGCCTCAATCATCACGTAAGCAGTGTCTCGTCGTCCGGATTTCTTCTAGTCGTCAGGGCAGAGAACGCGACCTTTATAGACCTGACTAGTCGCCCATGAGCCACCCATGTGAGGGGCTGACGGTGGGTTAAAAACCCACTTCGTGGCTGCGTTGGTGAAAACGGCGGAAAGTTGTTGATTCATGTCTCTAATCTGCTGCTGTAACTCGTGACTGGCTCCTTGGAAATCGGTTCCATTGTCGCTCCTGATCTCCAATGGTGATCCTCGACGTACGATAAATCGCCGTATGGCCATTTTACACGCCTCAGTGGATAGGGGATGCACTACCTCGAGGTGAACGGCCCGAATGGTAAGGCATGTCAATAGTGCGACCCAACGTTTCACCAGCGAACGTCCGACCTTGACCTGAATAGGACCGAAGTAGTCCAGCTCGACAAAGCTGAAAGGTCGAATATACGGGCTCAAGCGCGCCTCAGGTAGAGGTCTTCGCGAGGACACAATGGTTTAGCCTTGGAAATCCTACATTGAACGCAAGATCTTGACAGGTTCCGTACCAGCGGACGGAGGCAAGGAACGTGGAACCACTGACGAACCTCGTTGATAACGGTTTCGTTATTAGCGTATTAGTATGATACCACTCGACAACCATCCTAGTCAGACGATGTCCTTTAGGGAGGATTATAGGAAACTTCGTGTCGAACGGCAGGAAGATTGCTCCGGAAATTCTTGTGTCCATCCGCACCACGCCGCACTCGTCGATGAACGGCGACAACTTGTAGATTGGGCTAGCTCGATTAACTTTTAACTTCAGCCCTTTTTTCGTCTTCTGGAGTTGAGACACCTCTTCCGGAACGTATCTGCTTGTACAGCCGCCAGAGCGCATTCTCGGCTTTGGTTA
>NW_018735365.1:0-59534 GCF_002204515.2 Aedes aegypti
TCGTCCATACTGAGATATGGTGGCCCAGCTTGGGGCACGGCATTAAGTACCAACAGCTACCGTAGTAAGCTAGAAAGTACTTATAGGCTAATATGCCTGAGGGTTGCGAGCGCATACCGTACCGTGTCACACGATGCACTCTGCGTCATTACTGGTATGGTGCCTATTGGTATCCTTATCATGGAAGACATAGAGTGCTTAGAAATGCGCGGCACAAGAGGCATACGCAGGACTGCCAGACTGATCTCTATGGTCAAATGGCAGCATGCGTGGGACAGTTCCACCAAAGGAAGGTGGACCCACAGGTTGATTCCGAGGGTAGATATCTGGGTCAATAGGCGCCATGGGGAACTAACATTCCACCTGACACAGGTCCTTTCAGGCCATGGTTGCTTTAGACAGTATTTACACTGTTTCGGTCATGCGGGTTCTCCCAAATGTCCAGTTTATGCAGGTTTAGAGCAAACGGCGGAACACGTTGGGGACACGACTCCAGACAATCTGGTTCAGAGGATATGTGAAGACGTGCTTGGCTGGAATTCCGTTTCATCGGCTATCACCCACATCGTCTTGGAGCTACAAAGGAGGTGGTGCGTGGCTCGAGGAGTGGTTTGTGCAGACGCTAAGCAACAGGTGGTCCAAGGGTTCACAGTCGGCTACGTAGGTCATACCGGTACCCCTTACAGCGATTAAGTGGCCGCGGGGAGAACATCCTGGTAGCGTTGCTGTCGTGGCACCGGCCTACTGGGTTGGATACGAGCCTCTGGTTGATCGAAGCAGGTGGAGGCCCCTTCGTCAGCAATGGGAATGGTTTAGTGGATCGGCGATGTAGTTCTGTCTGCTGCTTTGCATGTAGTAAACGTTTCCCAACCCCACACTCCTGGACCTTCAGGGTCCGGGTGTTATCCCCACATTTCTAAGAAGAGAGGAAAATAGGTATGCATACCATAAATCGATGATTTTTTTAGATCGGAAAATTTCCTCGACTATACAAGGCATAGAGTATCTTCGTACCTTTCGCACGATATACAAATGTAAAAACGGACAATTGGCAGTTAATAGTTGTGGATGCACTCAAAACAACCAGCTGAGATGCAGGTTCTGGTTCTGATTGGGACGTAAATCCAGAAAGAGAAAATTGTTTGAAATTTGCTAAGAAGTGTCAGAAAATGAAAATAAAAAAAGGGTCAATTATTATTCAAGATATGTTTCCAAATATCGTAAAATAATAATTTGACACAAATTGCCTTAATAAATTGAATAATTATCGGTCCCGGCAGAAATTCTTGGCTGAATCAACAAAATCATCTTTTCTATAGTTTTTTCAATGAAGGAATATAGAAACAACTGAAAAAAATTCTGGCTGGCAGTCTCCAATTCTTATTTAAAACAGTGTTTTTTTTTTCTTTAATTCCTTTCAATTCAGTTTGAGTTATTTATCCTTGAATTTTCAGTTACAATTCACTTTACATGATAATCAGAAAAAAATAGGCGCCGATTTCAGAATTTTTTTTAGTGTGCCATTATTTATATCAAGTGAGCTTTAAATATAGCATTTTAAACCGTGATGGTTGATTCAACTGGCTAGTTGGATAACTGAGGCAATTGGATAGCTGCAAGCCTTTACTTGAAATGAACACAACAACTGAACAGAAACTATAGTAAGGTACCCCGGGGCAAGTGGGACATAAAAAAAAACGGTAGTTTCAAACAGATTATTCAATATAATTTAAAAATGTCAATATTTTGCAAATCCAACAACACGGTAACATTTTGAGAACATACTATTTGCTGGTGTGTGCATGAATTTGATCGAATAATTTCGAAATTGTAAAAACCTTAGAAGAAAGATGGACAATGAGCCATTAGAAGCAGTTACCTCGCTAAACGGGGCAAGTGGGACACATCCAGTTTCATGCGTCAAACTACATCAGTAAGTCACCATTGCAATAATAGGATTGATAAATCATATTTTTTCAATTTTGAGTACATATTTGATGTGCATGATGGATCAACCATAAAATACGTAACGTTTTAGAAAGAAAACGTAAGTGTAAGGTTATGTCACATCGCAATGAATTTTAACTGAAAATTTATCACTAAAAGCGTAAAAAAGTATTAAAAATGTTCAAAATATGTCATTTATAAATTATTAATCGAAATGCAGCAAGTAATTTTTCAATAATTGATGAATTTTAATATATTTTATTATTATTTGTTATTACGGTTATGCATGGCGGAAAACCATATAATGGGATGGAACTGTTTCCCGCAACTACTGAATTTGGTAGAAATATCACATAAAGTTCAATAAAAATAATATAGTTATCAATTCTCATGATGTATTTTAAATTTTATCTCTGTCTACGTTCAATTTTAAATTCATATTTCAACAGAAAGAATAGAAAAAAGTATTTAGAAATATAAGTCATTTTTTCTCCCTTTTCCACAATTACGTAATATAAGATTGATTTTTTTTTATAAAAATCATTTGTTCGAATGTTTTAGTGCTACTCTCTAGGAAGATGTTTGAAACGTGTAGGAAAAGTTTTGATTCGGGTGCTTGTTTCGATAGGTCCCCTTTACCCTGGATATAAGGATATTTTGGGGTAAGTTAGACTGTAGAAATTTTCATATGAAATGAAAACAAAAATGCCTGTTTATCGTAAGCAACTTGTAACAATACTTAAACTTATAGCTTACCGACGGTAATTCGGTTTATAGCACAATTATTTTTTGGGAGCCAATGCAGAACGTGAAGCGTGTCACAATTTATCATGGAAGTTGAAAATGGTGCTGAGCTGACAACTGTTTGCATGGAGTACATGGTATTAAAAATAAAAATAATGTTTGTACTCAATACTTTCCTTATCATTGTATCTTCAACTTTCTAGAAGAATACCCCTTGAAAAACTTTTCATAAACGAGCTATGACGGAATGTCCCACTTACACCGGATTCTCACTTGCCCCGGAGTATCTTATCCCCATATGAATGTTTCTTATCACAGTTGAAAAATGTTACATCGAGTATCATGTAACAAAATGATCTCTATCACATTCACGACATTTTTCCATCGGATTTGAAAATTACAGGTTGATCTTAGTATGAAAATTGCATGCAATATTCGATACGAGTGAATTTTTAGAAATAGTAATAGTAATTAACAAGTTGTTATATATTCGTTAGGCATTAGATTCTTAATTTATATCTGTGTAGTTTTATTTGATATGGAAATATTTCACATCCATAAATGGTTAGCTGATTGCAAAAACTTCACCCAATTCAGTAAGTATTTTACAGTTTTCGCCTCTTATTTTTTAGGATAGTGGAAAAAAGATTTTCTCGACGTCATTTTTCGGCTTATTTTTACTCTGTTTTCTTAAAAATGTGTAAAAACCGTCTTAAGCTTTCACTTCTTTTCTTCCTGGATGTTTATATTCAGATAAATAATTATTTCTTGCTGTCCATACATAAATATATCTTGTTCATAGGGGGACGGACCTGGTGTAGTGGTTAGTACACTCGCCTCTCACGCCGAGGACCTGGGATCGAATCCCATCCCCGACATAGTCACTTATGACGTAAAAAGTTATAGTGACGACTTCCTTCGGAAGGGAAGTAAAGCCGTTGGTCCCGAGATGAACTAGCCCAGGGCTAAAAATCTCGTTAATAAAGTCAAATCAATCAATCTTGTTCATAAAACAAATAACAGAGTTGAAGTACGTCTGAACTGTAGCCAAAATATGCTACGCAGACTAATATATGTCTTCTTCAAACGCTATAAGCATCCATATTCATTCAAGTCTCATGAATACTGCATCCCAGATACAACCAATCAAACATATAGACAGCCATCTCGCGTCCAATCGTTTCGCGACTAATGAAGTTTTCTTCATTATGCTCGGTTCTAATTTCATTCGGTCCATTCATAAAATTAACTTGTTTGCGTGACTTTACTTTTTATCACTTTTTTTCTGCAATGCTATCAGCTCTATCGCATCAAAATTGTACGCCACGTAGCAGCAGCAGCAGGTCCGAGTTCGTATGTTTCCCGTCGATAGCTCCGGGATCTGTTCGAATGCTCGTGCCGCGCTGTTTGTCTTTGTTTTTTCATCCATTTGATATGTGCCCGGCGATAAGAAGCGATTTTGATTCGAAGCCCTGCAGGCACTCCAGCAGTCCGGTCCCACAGAGGTCCAGTTTTTTTGATAGCTGACAAAAAAGCAACTTCAATTTACGGTTTTCATAACATAGCATAGACTAACTGTATATGTCGATAGTTGCTACTCCATAATTGATCGGAACTAGTAAGAATTGCACTTAGATCCAAATGAATAAAGAATGGGGCTTTCCACTTATTCTCGTGCATTTTAGTAGAATTCATATTATTGATTTACCCTAACGGAGTCCGAGTCTTTACAGTTTGGGATGGAGAAGGAATGCAAGGGTGTAATGATTATTGGTTCCAAGGATCGAGAAAACCTCTGCATCTCCACAATCACCATGGGCAGGATATTTAATAGCAATGAAGGAAGATCGGGGATAAAGAGGAAAAAATACAACTTTTACTTAAAGCTAGTTCGGAATTTGTATCTCACAATGAAAATAAAATGGTTGATATTGGTATGAGATAAATAAAATACGTCAACATTTGTTTGAAAATTACATTACGCAATGATGTCTAGCGTGTTATTATAAGTATGAAACGAGCTCATCAGTTGGCAATCCATCTACGACTGAACACGAATATCTTTTCACTCGCACAACACTGATCTAACACGATTGGACTTGATTCCGTCGCTCACCACTGGAGCATGCACCGGAATCGAAAGACCACACTCTACTTTTATAACCAAAATATTACAAATATGTCAAAGAAAGTGATGGAAGCTTTAACACGTGTTTAATATCACTTCAAATGGTCAAAATTGTAAAATATTGAGAATGCGCAATTTTCGCCATCAATCTTTTAACTCTAGAACACTGTAGGTTGGAAAACGTTCACCAGGGGAAATGAAATCGCTATTCGTTTTCACTGGGGCTAATATTCGTATCACTCGCCGACCAATCGTTGCTTTGGACCGAACTGGAAAATAATTTATGAATGCTTTGTGTTCCAGTTTTCCTGGCGGGCACTCACTCGACGACAACCGGCTGCTGACAAATAGTCCTTTCAGGGGGCGCGCTCCATTTTCGAGTCTTGAGGTTTCGTTTGAATCAGCACCTAGAAGCTAGAACAGAACAGCTCCGCAAGGCCCAAAAGATGGGATTTATGGCGTCATTATCGAAGACATAGAGGATCTTCGTGAACTGGTGGAAGTCGTAGAGGGCACAATGGTGACGAAGACAATGGCAGTAAATTATGCAATGGTAATTTTGGGACGAAACATTCCAGAAGTTAAATCAAATGCTGTGCGTTGTTTGGTTTGATGGTGAGAACAATCTGCTTGTTAAGGGATCTTGAAGTTAGTAAAGATCTATTTTGGAAAATAATTGATGGTAGACCAAGAAGAAGGAAACACCTAAAAGTTTCCATCAATTTTTAATACGAAAAAAATACGAGCAAAACCAGTACAATAGCCATCAGATTTGATGTAACGTATCAAATTTGTTACACGTTAAAATTGATGAGTGGTCGAATGTCCATGGAGGAATCCAAACTGTTCATTGGCAAAAATTGAATTTTCGTTGATGTGGACCATCATTCTGTTCAAAATAACCTTTTCAAAAAGATTAATGATTGAGGGAAGCAAACTGATTGGACGATAGCTAAAAGCTTTTGCAGGATTTTTGTCTGGTTTTAAAATTGGAACAACCTTAGCATTTTTCCATTTGTCAGGAAAATATGCTAATTGAAAACATTTGTTAAATATATCAACTAAGAATGATAAGCTACTCTCTGGAAGTTTCTTGATGAGGATGTAAGAAATTCCATCATCGCCAAACGTTCTCTTGGTTGAGAATATTTTCGAAGTCCTGAGTAATTTGATTTTCAATTGGTTAAAGTTAAAATTGTGCGCGCTTTCAAACTGCATAGCAAGTTTTTGAGCTTTTTCGCAATAAGTTAGTAATAGTTTGTTTTCCTATTTCAATGCCGGTATTGGCTCCTGAGGTTTTTTTCAAAATTTTAGATAATTTCCAAAAGGGCTTAGAGCCAGGGTCCAATTGAGAAATTTTATCTTCAAAATTATTGTTACTTAATTGTGCAAAACGTTTTTTGATTTCTTTCTGCAAATCCTGACATATTATTTTCATAGCAAGATCGTGAGTGCGTTGAAATTGCCTTCTCCTCATGTTTTTAAGACAGATTAAGAGTTTAAGATCATCGTCTATAATCAAGGATTCAAATTTTGGAATTGCAATGCTCCTGGCTTCAACAATGGAATTTGTTATAGTTTCAAGAGCATTGTCAATATCAAGATAAGAGTCAATATATGATTCATATATATTTCAGTCGGCTCGAAAATAATTGAAAGTGGGGCTGATAGGATTGAGAATCGCTTCATGGGATATATGAATGGTAACAGGGACATGATCAGAATCAAAATCAGTATGAGTAACTAATTGGCTACAAAGATGACTAGAATTGGTTAAGACCAAATCAATCGTAGATGGGTTTCTAGAAGAGGATAAACATGTAGGGCTATCGGGGTATTTAATTGAGAAATATCCTGAAGAACAGTCATCAAATAAAATTCTGCAGTTGGAATTACTTTGAGAATTATTCCATGACCGATGATTGGCATTAAAATCACCAAAGACAAAATTTTTTGACTTATTGCGAGTCAATGTTTGCTAGTCAGTTTGGAGCAAATTAACTTGCTGTCCAGAGCATTGAAAAGGCAAATAGGCAGCTATGTAAGTTAATTTACCAAGCTCTCCTCCTATGAATGATGATTGCAACTCCCCCACATGCCCCATCAAGTCGATCGTTACGATAAACGAAAAAGGTAGGATCTCTTTTGAGTTTGCATCCAGGTTTCAAATACGTTTCAGTAATAACTGCTATATGCACGTAATTAGCGGTAAGAAAATTAAACAGCGCGTCCTCTTTACCATTTCATTCTAATTTAAAATATTCAAACTATTATTTATTGGATCCATTAGAAAAGTTTTATGGTAGCTTTTCCATTAGAATTGCAGGCAAATCGGTTTGGCCTGCAGAACAGAATTCTTCTAAGAATTGATCCGATAATTTCCCGAGGGTTCATTCAGGAATCCCTAGGGGAAATTCTGGTAGATTGTTTGGAATGAGTTTTGCAGCAATCTCTGGAAACTTTATGGAAAGATTCCGCGATTCCACATTCCGTGGAGAAGTTCTTGGAGAAATCACTGAAGGAATTCATGTAGAAGTTTCTTGAGAAATCCCTTCAACACAAACGAAAAACATGAGGTCCGGAACTTTTCAATGTTATTTACAGGAATTTCTTACCTGTTGATGTTCTCAAGGAAATCTTGAGAAAAAAAACACAGTTACTCTTTGAACTATTTGTGTAATAATCTGTGGAGTTATCTTTTAAGAAATTCATGGGAGTACTAATAAAATTCTGCACAAACTGCCCGATGAGCCCTAGATGGAATTTAAAAAAAAACATCCTATTGAAATCTTTGGAGAAATTCCTTGAAATTCCTATCTGCACAAATTCGAAGAATTTGGTAGTAGTTGAAACTTTCTACTGATCGACGACTTTACAGTGTTTTACTTCTAGTTAACTACAGTCAACTCTTCATAACTCGATATTGAAGGGATCTCAAGTTTGGGAACATAAAACCAGTGCAACTGCGAACGAAGAAACCATCAAGTTAGCCTTGAAAACCAACTTTTACTATGGTTCTCTAGCTCGAAAAAGCGATACGGCATATCGAGTAAGGGAGAATTGACTGTAATTATATGTTCAGATCCGTCAAATAATACATATGTGCCATATTGTCCTGATTTGAAAGAGAACGCCCCAGTCCTAGAAATCATGATGTATCCTGATTGGTGCTTGGTTTAAGGCAAGGCATATAATCGAATCTGTATGAAAAATGACAAACTTTTAACTGTCGAGTACCTTATGCTAATCTGAAAATTTCCAAACCATATCCTACCGGAACCGGTTTCGAAATATCTGGAATGGCTAAATCCAATCGTCCATGATTTGATGCTCTTGTGAATAAAAAAAAGAAAACATGAAATTTGGATTTGTTTGCAAAAGCTAGTTAAAGCCTGAAATCATGGTTTTGTCTATTTTCTCTACAAAGTTGTAATTTATTTACTTTGTTGATTGTCCGAAAATGAACCCCAGAGCAAGAATGGGCGCTCTAAATATGCATCACGAAATGATTCCAAATCATGCCAGTATTGGGCTGTTTATCTTGCAGTGTTTGTATATCTATATAAATTGTTCTTGAACTTCCATGACATCGGTATCTACTTTCGTTGAAATCAAATGTTAATCTAGTTTTTATCTTTGTTTGAAAGACAACAGTTAATACTTATACTTCTCTCTCTGGTAGCCCTTGAGTTTAAAAAACACATTGTTGAAATAAATTTTAAGCCAACGAATTCCTGTAACATGAATATGAAGAAGTCCATCACATAAAGATCGAGACATGCACAAAAAAGAAAAATCAATACATATGAAAATGTAACACAATGCAGTCGTGCATTAGTTGAGTTGAGCCACCCACCTTTACACACACTGACACATACGCCAGGAAACTCTCATGATAACATCCATTGGTATATCAATTTTCAGACCTCCGTTCGGTTCCGGAGGACAGACAATGTACCGACATCCACTTCCATGTGTGCGGTAGTGATACCTATCAGTATGGATTGCACTAGATTACAATCCCGATATCTGGCGGTGCAAATACGGGAATACAGTCACCCCACAGTTATGGATAACCAACAGATATGAATCAATGCCGGATTAAACACTTTTTTTTACTTACGTAAACAACTAATCTCGAAAGCTTTGCAGAGTTTTCTGTTCCAGGGAGATAAAATTTCAATTATATTCCTAGAAGCGTTGGTTTATAGCTGTTGGTATTGAAAACCATACACAGTTGTGGACCTTCTTTGGCCGAGTGGTTAGAGTCCGCGGCTACAATGCTAAGCCATACTGAGCCATACTGAAGGTGTCTGGGTTCGATTACCGGTTAGTCCAGGATCTTTTCGTCATGGAAATTTCCTTGAATTCCCTGGACATCGAACGATATACGGATGCAAATATGGTTAAGTTTGGCAAAGAAAGCTCTCAGTTTAAAATTGTGGAAGTGCTCATTGAACACTAAACTGAGAAGCAGGCTCTGTTCCAGTAAGGATGTAATGCAAAAAAGAAGAAGAAACATAAGAAGAAGACACAGTTGTGGATCTAAGGCGATTTGAAATGAAACGCCAAAACGTATTGGGTGATCCATAACTGTGAGTTGAATGCACATCTACATGCGAGTGATATTTTCGTGGCTTCAATGCCACCCATTTTCCGAGAACGGCGTTGGAAAACGTGCGAGTTTTACTATTTGCGCTTTTTATGGTATTCTTTTTTCCCGGAACGATTCAATCCAATCAATGATTGGAAATGGCGCTCGATATTGGATTGTAAGCCAGCCCACGAAGTATAAACGACCATTGAGTTACATATTGGCATTCTGATATTTGATCTACACAAAAAAAGCGTCTGCATCCAACAGCTGTGTTCGATGTGGGTTGACTCCTACCTTGTACCTTACCGACCTTGCCTTGCGGCGCACCGTCCTTACGCGCTTCAATGTAAGTAATTATTTTCCATTTTACAACCGTAGCCTAGCCCTAGGTTGGCAGTCAGTGGTCTTGACGAGGTTGGAAATAAGTTTGCCTTGTGTAGGGTGTATACTAAAAAAATGTGACTCAAGTTTATTCGAGAAAATATATTGAAGTTGTTTAAGTTAGAACATGTTCATACACAGGATACAACAGGACTGATCGACTTGTACCCAAAAAATATCAGTTTTTCGCAAAGTTAAGGTAAAACTTGAAATTTTGGTAGCTTCATTTGCTTTCATTTGATCAATTTTGAAAAGAAACTTTTGCACCACTCGACTATTTGCCACACTGAACTATACTGAAATTTTCTCCAAAAATTGTATTTGCAAGTTTCGAAAAAAAAAGAAAAATTTTCTAGAATACATTATGCGTGTTCGTGTAGAGTATATACACGAAAAGACAGCTCCGACGAATAAAACCGAAAGCGTGTGATATGGTGACCAATTGCCACCACACGCAAATCGTTCTACGGCACGACAAGCGCAAGCCATTATATCATATGGTGACGACGATGCTGACGGTATCTGTAGATTGTGCTGAATATAATTGATTAATTACAACAATTCTGTTAACTATACGATAATTTTTAACGACAGTGCAAAACAGGTCAATTAACACTCATTGTGGCTGTGCTACGGGGATCGTCATAATTAAGCACCGGACTCTGAGCTATGGGCAGTAAACCCGCATCATCAGTGTAAAGGGTTTCGAGTTTACAAATTTTCTTGACTCCTCAGAATATCTATACCCATACTATTCGTGTTTGCCACATTAGAATTTCTATTAAAATTTGATTAATAACTGAGCCAGTGCCTATAGGACACCCAGGCAACCAGAACTAGCATTAACATTTACGTAAAAAAGTCGTTTAGTTGTGTGAATTACATCATACCCGAGCAGGAACAAATAACTCCCCAATACCTTATGCATACCATATTTTGGTATCATACCAAAATTAGGTATTGTTCAGTTATCAATACCTCATTTTGGTATTACAATGGTATTTGAAAAGAATGTTTAAAACAATTAAAAATACTTCATTTTGGTATTCGACAGGTATTGAGGACTGCTGGAGGTATTGAACTAGTATTGAAAAAGTTCATTTTTATATGAAAATCCATGAAGTATTATTTAGGTATTACAATACCTGATCTAGTTATCAGCTTGGTATTTGTAGAATATGCAGAAGGTATTATTTGAGGTATTTTACCTCTTATGCAGGGCTCATTCATACCTCATTCAGGTTGTAAGTATCGGAAATTATCTGGTATGGAGTACCTCAAATTGGTATTCAGTAGTTATTTTCTTCTGCTCGGGTACTCACACAACACGATGTACGAAATCGTTCAATTGCTGAGTTTCCTGGCATAAAACGCTACTTCGTTTCGAGTCGTGTACGTATTCAAAGTAAGTCGAATCAATCTGTAACAACTACCAAATCAACTTTGTTATCATAAACTACGTCGCATAAGGTTACCCATTGATTCGCAATAAAATCTATACAGCCATTCCATGAAAAACCGCTATTTTGTTCCTTATCCGAATTAAGGATACTCGTGTTTTGGATTTTTTTTATTAGGGTGACCGTTTCCGAAATAGGATGACCAGAAAAATCGTGACTTTTTATTTTAAAAAATCACTTTTGAATCGCTTGACCGGTTTTCAATCTTTATTTTATCAAATGAAAGCTTAAGATTTCAATATTTCAGAAAAAATATAAAACTCTGAAAAAAAAAATGTTTCACTTGAAAATATATTAAAATTTCTAGTTTTTTAGGAATTTTTTAAAATTTAACATATAAAAAAAATCAGAGCTTTATTTTTTTTTTTGAAACATTGACATCTTAAGCTTTCATTTCATAAAAAAAGATTGGAAATCGGTTAAACTTTTCAAAATGATTTATTATGATTTTTTTTTTAAATAAAAATTCTAATGCGCTGAGACCTATAATGTGTGTCGATAAAAAATGACTGATTTTTTATTTTCAAAAATATATATATCTCAATAAGTAAACCACTAAACCAAATGTCAGTAAACGTAAAATTGTCTGAACTTTCAAGAAAAAGTAAGAACAGCAAGCAAGTGAAATTTATCTATTTTAATCTGAATTCGTGTCGTTGCTATGGATAACATCCCTATTTTTAATGTTGTGCGATAGAACTATAAAAACTCCTCGGTTTTTCTATCAGAAACAAGATGATATTCTTAAAGTGTTCATTTTACCACCCCTTCGCCTAGTCAAAATACGCGTATCTGTCAAAGATAAGCATTTGGGGCGGAATTAAAAGGTACAAGGTACTCCAATCTACTGCTAAGTTTCTCGATAATAATATAATTTGAAATAAATAAGTGAGTATACCAGTGTTGTAAGCAATCACGGTAGTCGACACGATCTCGCTGATATTCAGCAGCGCTTGCCTTAAACATTCACAACACGAGCGATCAAACGAATGTTGGTAAAAACATGTCATTTTTTTTTTTTTTAATTTCTTTATTAGTATCATTCCAAACATGACATTCATTATTTCTTATATCTAGGTGTTCTGTGTTATTATACAACACTATCATCCTAATTTAGTAAAACAAATCTAAGATTTTATTAACATTTTGTTAATAACATATTACATTTCATTTGCCGTAGCAGTTTGTGAAGTATCGTTTTGACAGGGGTCGCGGAAACTTTTGCGCTTCATCAAATTGGGTTAGTGCAAATAGGCAGTCGGTGCCTGCTGATTCGCATTTCCTGGTGTGGTCATTCATACAGAGACAGAAATTATCTTTAACCCATTGCTTTACAGATAAGGTCGGTGTTTCCGCTTCAGATTAAATACATTGAGATATGTTTTATTTTAAAGCATAAATTATTATTCTCGATAAATTAAGGGTTGCAGTATAAGGACGATGGCGTTAACAACACAGAGCGCAGATTGTTATATTTTGATTTATATTTCCTTGTATATTAATTGTATCTGTATTATACTACTTTATGTTGTACTATATTGTATTATATTATTATATGTTCTACTTTGTTTAGTTATATTGTGTTGTATATTATATATATTATATATTTGTACTTTTATATTACTACAGTCGACTCTCCATAACTCGACATTCTATAACTCCACTTGTCGATATCTCGTGAGAGGCAAATTTCCCTACATAAATCGATAAATATATATTTTCAAAAATCCTTCTCAATCAGGGAACTTGGATTAATTTTTATTTGGAGGTTAACAAATGTAAATGTAATGAAAGTTTCAAAATGATTTTCTTTTTTTCGCGTAAGTATCTCTGCTTACGAGTCCGTCACCCCCTTTTGGCAATCATACAACGGTATAATTAATACTAATTGATAATGAAAATTGACCTTGCAATCCATTATCTAGAGAAAAACTCAAATTATGGATGGTGGCTATCTACATACATACATAATTAGTATATATATATATTTTTTTTTCAGGATATATCAACAAGGCATATTATTCCAGGAAGACGTTGTAAACATATGCCGAAATATTTAATTTCAGGAACGTTGTAAAATCTATTGCAACATAAACGGTGTTAATATCTTTTCTTTCTAGGACAAATCTTCAAGTTATTGAATATTCTTTTATATATAAATATTATTGTATCCCATTTTAAATATATAACGATGCCTTGTTTTTATCATATAACATGGGTGATATCGGCAGGGTGCATCAGGGCATCATTGAAGTTACAGCTGGACAATGTAGTGGAGTGCCAGCCGGAGTCAAGGGTTGAAATAACATCCTTGTAGATGGGTTCTTATAACCCAACAGTTGTAATGGATTTGACGCGCCCTTCTTATAACAAACCATCCTGTGGATAACTTGGCAGATATTGCAAATTTCATTATACTTTTTGTTGGATCATGTTATTGGAAGGAGATTCTCTATTTCCCGCGAGTTTCGCGTAAGTGCTTTGACTTACGGGTCCGCCATACCCCTTTTGGCCCTTCAAGCAATAGTATGTTGAATTCAGTCTGATGATGAAGGTTGTCCGCATGCAGAGCAAGACTCAAGCTAGGATGGTGGCTATCTACATGCATACATATATACAAAGAAACAAGATTTCAAACTTATTCTTTATAGCTACTTGTCCAGTGGAGGTGCACGAATTACTTATTTATAATTGGTTTGTTATACTAATTCATTGGCATAATTTCCAGAAGCATCATGGAGTCATCGGAGATACTAACATAAACACTGCTATTAATATTTCAGCATGTCGTTCTATTCGTCCTTATTTTGGAGACTACCTAACGAGGTTCAATTCATCACAATTAAAGAATGGAAATTCTGAAATATCTATATTCATATCGTATAAAACTATAAATTCCATTTTATATATTTTATTATAATTATTTCATTTATTATATGCGGGGTATTGAGAGGGTGCATTAGGGCATCAGAGAAGTCACAGATGGACGATGTAGTAGGTTGTCAGCCGGAATATAGGAGAATGTGCCGTAACATCCTTGCACTACATGCTGCTACTTATAAATGACTTTGTTTACTACAGTAGGCTACAGCGAATGAAACAAAGCGTCGGATGTAATATTATTTTGTTTGTCCTCCCTAAACATATGGAGGCTGGAATTTTGTTTTTGATGTATCCGGAAACTTTATTAACAAATCGCTGATTTTTTATTTTTATTTAAATATTTTGTTTATTTTTATCATTATTCCCTCGACTAGCCGAATATCATCAGTAGCACAAATATTCAAAAGAAAAATATATGTCGTCCGATATAATACTGCATGCTGTTTCACTGCGTCATATTTTATTGTTACTACCATTTTATTTTCATATTTTATTATCATATTATTAATTATATTATAATCTTATCTACTATATAACATATCACTATAATTGAATTTCTCATGTTTTGGGGAGGGAGGGAGCATCAGGGCATCATTGAATTTACAACTGGACAATGAAGTGGAGTGCCAATCGGAGTCAGGAGGAAAAGTGTTAGTCGTTCGCGTCTAGTACTTTTCTCTCCAACAGTTGTAAAAGATTTGACGCGCCCTTCTTCTAACAAACCTTTCCGTGGAAAGCTCGACAAGTATTGCAAATTCTAATACTCAATCTGTTGGATCATATGGCTGGAAGGAGATTCTCTGTTTCCCGCGGGTTTCGCGTAAGTGTCTCTGCTTACGGGTCCGCCACCCCCCTTTTGGCCCTTCATACAGCGATATGTTGAATGCAGATTGGTAATAAAATTTGACCTTACTGTTGAGTGGAGCCGCATGCATAGCAAGACTCAAGCAAGGATTGGTGGCTACCTACATACATACATACATACAACATATTACATTTCATTTGCCGTAGCAGTTCAGATTTTTTACAGGTGAGTTGATTTCACCTGCTTATAAGAGAAAAAAAAAAACGCTTTGAATATACTTAACCTAACTTAACCTAAACATATAACGCATTAATCGTGGCAATAGAAGATTGTAACGATTTTTGCCTGAAATTATTGATTATTTTATTTGACATTTGTTCCAATGTTTCAACATTGGATATTCTATGTAACTCATTGGTACTATACCAGGGAGGAAGCCTCAGAATCATTTTCAAAATTTTATTTTGAATTCTCTGCAGAGCTTTCTTCCTGGTATTACAACAGCTAGCCTATATTGGTACAGCATACAACATGGCTGGCCTGAAAATTTGTTTGAATATCAACAGCTTGTTCTTAAGACAAAGTTTTGATTTTCTATTAATAAGGGGATAGAGACATTTTACATATTTATTACATTTGGCTTGAATGCCCTCAATGTGATTTTTGAAAGTTAAATTCTTATCTAGCATGAGCCCTAGATACTTAACTTCATCTGACCAATTTATTGGAACCCCTCTCATCGTGACAACATGTCTACTTGAAGGTTTCAAATAAAGAGCTTTTGGTTTATGAGGGAATATTATTAGTTGAGTTTTGGAAGCATTAGGAGAAATCTTCCATTTTTGCAAGTATGAAGAAAAAATATCCAAACTTTTTTGCAATCGACTACAGATGACACGCAGGCTTCGTCTTTTGGCGGAGAGGCCTGTGTCATCCGCAAACAAAGATTTTTGACATTCCTGAGGTAACTCAGGTAAGTCAGATGTGAAAATATTGTATCATATTGGTCCCAAACTGCTGCCTTGGGGAACACCAGCTCTTACAGGAAGTCTTTCAGATCTGGAGTTCTGATAATTAACCTGAAGTGTACGATTTGACAGATAACTTTGAATTATTCTAACAATGTATGTTGGAAAATTAAAGTTTTTCAATTTTACAATCAAACCTTCATGCCAAACACTGTCGAATGCTTTTTCTATGTCTAGAAGAGCAAGACCAGTAGAATAGCCTTCAGATTTGTTGGAACGGATCAAATTTGTTACACGTAAAAGTTGATGAGTGGTCGAATGTCCATTGCGGAATCCGAACTGTTCATTGGCAAAAATTGAATTTTCGTTGATGTGGGCCATCATTCTGTTCAAAATAACCTTTTCAAAAAGTTTACTGATGGATGAAAGCAAACTGATTGGACGATAGCTAGAAGCTTCTGCAGGATTTTTGTCTGGTTTTAAGATTGGAACAACCTTAGCATTTTTCCATTTGTCAGGAAAATATGCTAATTGAAAACATTTGTTAAATATATCAACTAAAAATGATAAGCTACTTTCTGGAAGTTTCTTGATGAGGATGTAGAAAATTCCATCATCGCCAGGAGCTTTCATGTTTTTGAATTTTTTAATAATAGTTCTCACTTCTTCCAAATCAGTCTCCCAGGCATTTTCGAAAACGTTCTCTTGATTGAGAATATTTTCGAACTTGAGCTTGAGCTTGAGCTTGATTGGCCGCCCGTGGATGCACTCCAGTATCGCCAGATCAGCTGCACTTACACAAGGAACCAACCGAATGACTGCTTGGGACTAACAGGCATCCTCAGTGTATAAGTGCTGGTGATCTTCTATTTTTAGGCAACAATGGCACCTGCCACGTCAGAATGCAGACCAATGAGGGGAAGGGGGAGGAATTGATGATGCATTGAACTGGCTCCCACGTAGACCGAATATTCCACTGCATCCACGCCAGTTTATGCGGGAGTGTATGGATTGGGGGAAAGGCATGGCAGAGAGGTTTGCTTTTGTGGTTAGCAGACTGCCTATGTATCAGGCGTAAGAAAGGCGTGCGCGTGGAAGTAGGAAGCGTTAGGGAAACGGTTTCTTGTCCGTCTCTGGTTCTAGCGTTTGCTATGAACGAATAGTTGGAGTGTGATATATTTAGAATGGAAGATAGAAGCAAGTGAGAGATATACAACTACAAAGTACGAGGAAAGGGACGGGCTTGGGATTGAACCCATGACCTTCTGCATATGAAGCAGAAGCGGTAGCCATCAGACCACCAACCCCGTCTACTTGATTGAGAATATTTTCGAACTCCTGAGTAACTTGATTTTCAATTGGACTAGTAAGTCCTAAATTAAAATTGTGCGCACTTTCAAACTGCATAGCAAGTTTTTGAGCTTTTTCGCAATTAGTTAGTAATAATTTGTTTTCCTCTTTCAATGCCGGTATTGGCTTCTGAGGTTTTTTCAAGATTTTAGATAATTTCCAAAAGGGCTTAGAGCCGGGGTCCAATTGAGAAATTTTATTTTCAAAATTTTTGTATCTTAAATCTGCAAAACGTTTCTTGATTTCTTTCTGCAAATCCTGCCATATAATTTTCATAGCAGGATCGCGAGTGCGTTGAAATTGCCTTCTCCTCACGTTTTTAAGACGGATCAAGAGCTTAAGATCATCGTCTATAATCACGGATTCAAATTTTACTTCACATTTTGGAATTGCAATGTTCCTGGCTTCAACAATGGAATTTGTTAAAGTTTCAAGAGCATTGTCAATATCAATTTTAGTTTCTAAAGAAATGTTAACATCAAGATTAGAGTCAACATACGTTTCATATATATTCCAGTCGGCTCGTAAATAGTTGAAAGTGGAGCTGATAGGATTGAGAATCGCTACATGCGATATTTGAAATGTAACAGGGACATGATCAGAATCAAAATCAGCATGAGTAACTAATTGGCTACAAAGATGACTAGAGTCGGTTAAGACCAAGTCAATCGTAGATGGATTTCTAGAAGAGGAAAAACATGTAGGGCTATCAGGGTATTGAATTGAGAAATATCCTGAAGAGCACTCATCAAATAAAATTCTGCCGTTGGAATTACTTTGAGAATTATTCCATGACCGATGTTTGGCATTAAAGTCACCAATGACAAAAAATTTTGACTTATTGCGAGTCAATTTTCGCAAGTCAGTTTGGAGCAAATTAACTAGCTGTCCAGAGCATTGAAAAGGCAAATAGGCAGCTATGAAAGTATATTTGCCAAACTGTGTTTCAACAGAAACACCTAAAGTTTCAAAAACTTTAGTTTCAAATGACGAAAACAGTTGATGTTTTATACGCCTATGAATGATGATTGCAACTCCCCCACATGCCCCATCGATCATTACGATAAACAAAAAAGTTAGGATCTTTTTTAAGTTTGGATCCAGGTTTTAAATAAGTTTCGGTAATAACTGCTATATGCACGTTATTAGCTGTAAGAAAATTAAACAGCTCGTCCTCTTTACCATTCAGAGAACGAGCATTCCAATTTAAAATATTTAAATTATTATTTGGATCCATTAGAAAAACGTAATCCAATAACAATTTGATTTGTAAATTTTACACCAACTTGGACTGCTTCAGTCATAGTGGTGGCTTTGAACATTGCATCAATCATTAGATTCAATTGTTCAGTTAGAAAATTAAAATCTAAGGCAGACATATCACTGGAAGTGGGTCCATTTGATGATTTCCCATTAGAATTTTCGGTAGACGAAGAAGCTGAGTAAGAGTTACCTGTGGCGGTAGGGTTTTTTCCATTTGATTTGAAACAAGTGGAATGGGTACTCATGGAACGAACAGGGGAGGAGTTCAAATTTCCTGCTACGATATCGGCAAAGGATTTACCGTGGGTAGATACATTCGAAATTGAAAGATTCGAACGGCTACCCGACGGATTAAAATTTGTTTGTGAATGAGCATGATTATGATCTTCCTGGTGGGTATGATTCCTAATCAAGCGATCGTTAACTGAAAAATGAGCATTGTTCGATACTCTACCAGGCAAATTCCGGAAACGACCGTTATCGTAACGGATATTATCCTTCATCTGCCTGGCAAGAGCCTCAACGACTCTTTTGCGTGAAATGCATTCCCAAAAGTTAGCTTTGTGAGGGCCCTTGCAATTGGCGCATTGAAATTTTCTGGTATCTTCTTTCACAGGACCGTCGTCCTTAGCGTGAGAAGAACCTCCGCAAATCATGCATTTAGCATCCATGCGACAATTTTTTGTACCATGACCCCACTTTTGGCACCGACGGCACTGAGTGGGGTTCTGGTAATTTCCTCCAGGTTTCTGGAAATGTTCCCACGTCACACGGACATCGAACATAAGTTTAGCTTTTTCTAAAGCTTTAATATTATTTAGTTCTTTTTTGTTAAAGTGAACTAAATAATATTCTTGAGAAAGCCCTTTCCGAACAATGCCAGATTGGGTTCTTCAATCCAAGTAAATCATTTATTCCATTTTTGATCTCTTCAGGTGACTTATAGTCACTTGAGAGACCTTTCAAGACGACTTTGAACAAACGTTCAGTTTTGTCGTCATAAGTAAAAAATGTGTGCTTCTTCTCTTCAAGATATCTGAGAAGAAGTTCGCGATCTTTAAGAGTTTCCGGCAAAACGCGACAGTCTCCTTTCTTTGCGATTTGGAAGGAAACCTTGATTCCCCTAATGGAGTTCAAGATCTCCTGCCTAAATCCCCCAAATTCGGAACAACTGACCACGATAGGCGGCACTCTTTGCTTCCTCACTTGAATCAAAGAGCCTGCTTCGATTTGGTGTTCGGAAAATTTGTCTAGAGCATCGAACTGATTGCTCATTTCAATACAATTATTCATTTCACCCTTGGAAGAAACTTCGCATTCCGGGGAAGCGTCCTTTCTTCCATTCTTGCCACGTGTAGTGACAGTTTTAAAACCCACTTTTTTGGAAGGAAGTAGTGAATTCAGAGATTCACCCTTCCTTTTGTTAGTTGTTGATACCATGTTTAGTTAATAAACGAGAAAGACGTGACCTTCGAGAGGTTTTTTCCCTAGACGGTGTCCAAGAAGGATTACCACCGCTAGCTTTCGCCAACGGGTCCAACGAAAAATCGAAGGCACGGGTCCAAACAAGGATCGTAAAGGGATCAATAGTAGAAAAAATAGTACTGAAAAGTACTGTTTAAGTAGCACTGAAAAGTACCGTTTTTAATTTTAGCACTGAAAAGTACTGTTTGTGTAGCACTGAAAAGTACTGTTTTATTGCTTTAGGTAGTTTTTAAGAAAACTTCCAAGAGCAGAGAGAATTTGTGTACGCACAGCACGAAGGTACGATGCGCACTGCGAACATGTCATTTGAATGCTTCTGACCACGATAGCTTTGCTGGAAAACATTATGGTTTTGTTTGTTTTTGTCATTTTTTGTAATGAGCGCTGCTTTCACTGTATGTGTGTCACATTTGACACAACAAGCAATATCAAACCATTCTTGATGTTTATGAACCGATATGTCAGAACTCTATGAAAAACTTGCAATGTAAAACATTTGCATATGTGATCGTTTCAGACGACATTCAATTTACAGTTTTTTTTTGTGTTTCTCGATGTTCATTATACCGCTTGTGCTGGGTGTGAGAGATGACAGTAGTGGATGAGTGCAGAAAATTTATTTGACAGCTGACCATAGCACCATAAAGTGTCAAATGTTCACAGCACTGGATCATACGGATGAGTGATACTAATAGTGCGGTTACTAAGCGAACCGGACACTGCTGGCGCACTCTTTTATTTCTCTATTTATTACGCGTTGCAAGAAAAATTTAGATTCCTGGAAAATCAGATTGCTTTGAAGAGGAAATTTTCCTGGCTTTCAATCTAAGCAAACTATGCTCGTCGTTAGGTACAATTGACTGTTTGCAATGGTATGACGTTTCCCAATTTTCTCGACATCGATAAAGCGGTCTTTTGTCTAATATTCATAGCTTTTTTTATTACAATCAAAACTAGGCCAAAGAGCATATGTTATGCCTATCTCACTAAAGCAGCTCGATGTGGATAATCATTTTCCGCTCGAACAACTTATTTCGAAAGATTCCTTTGAGCTTTGGAAAGGGAAGATTTCAAAATCGTATCCTTGATTTTTCGGTATTTTTAGACCTGACCCCCTCTGTTACGCTGTTTCCAATATCAAGCATATATTGCCAAACTTTCATAGAAAGGACCCTTATGTTAGACGTCTTTATCACATGTTCCCAAAGAGAAACAGCTTCTGAAGCCGTATTGAAATTATTAAGCCCGGCTTTTCTTATACTATGTGACCGCTTACTTTTAGGTCACAATAAAATATTTGTTGGAAAGGCCAGTTAGAGGTTTAGTCCCAATATATTGTTATTTATGTCATGTGCCGTTTTAAAACAATTAAATGTCTAAGTGTGAAATAAATATCTATCTCCACTTTTATTAGTGTTTGAGTAATGTTTATCTCGCAATTAGTAGTGTTTTGGTTGATGTCTTCCACAAAACTATTTATTTTGTTTGTAACCTTACTCCGACCGTAGATTAGATTTTTTTATTTATTTATTTATTTATTTATTTATTTATTTATTTATTTATTTATTTATTTATTTATTTATTTATTTATTTATTTATTTATTTATTTATTTATTTATTTATTTATTTATTTATTTATTTATTTATTTATTTATTTATTTATTTATTTATTTATTTATTTATTTATTTATTTATTTATTTATTTATTTATTTATTTATTTATTTATTCAGTCATTTATTAGATTATTTACATTATTTAGATTATTTATTTACGTTATTATTTACACAGATTACTTATTTACACAGATTATTTATTTACTCAGATTGTTTATTTACACGAACATATTTATTTATTAATTCAGAATATTTATTTACATTCATCTTTTCAAAACCCAAAATATAGTTGAATATTGAATTATGCGGAAACAAGTAGCAGGGAATTTGAATTTTGTTAAGGCAAAGCATGCAGCCAATTTTGTCGGAGTAAGTGTGTAATTTAGTATAGGACATCAACCAAGCTCCTTTTAGAGTGTAAGTCTTCGCCGACCGACTGTCATCGTTCGTCCTTCTTCGTTCCCACGTTCGTCATCGTCATAATCGTCTAGACCTTGACCGTGAGTTATGCAACATCATCATGGACTATAAATAGCCTACTCCAACTAGGGGGGGGGGGGGGTCTCTTGTTTAATTTTAACGTCCGGAGGACTGAAGATAGTGTGTCGGTCCGCGGGATAGAACGTTACTTAACTATCCTCAGAAGTTCCGAGTATGTGAGTTAGTACGCTAAAACGTCATTTAAAGCTACTTTAAAACTTACGAACTATTTAAACCTAGTTAAAACGTGGGAATCACAGCCAAAATACCTTAAATTAAAAACACGTTAAAATTGCTAATACGGGTCATTGTTGAGTAACCACCTTCGACTAGAAAATCAATAGTGGAAATCGTTAATTCTAGTCGCGTTAATCTCACTTTGGCAAAACCGTCGTTAGTAATTAAATCAAGCGAGCCGGTGGTTTGAACAATAGAACTGCAGTGAAAATTAAGAGTGGTGAGCGGACAGAATAAAAGGGTATTGTGCAAAGACTGTGTCTGTCCTGCTCAAAGTGTGGTGCAAGCTCGCTTGATTAATCCACTCAAAAGTTGCGCGCGCGAATCGGTACCACTCCCCGGGCATGGAACAATGGCCTTCGCTATAATGGCCCATACGACACACGAACTCTAGTTCCCAGTTCCCTAGTCAAGTGTGGGGACAGTGAAACGACAGTTAAGAAAAGTCCAAGGGAGAAGAAAAGTGAAGGGCGAGTAGAAGAAGAAAGAACGCGAAGAAGAATTTTCATCGATGGAGTTCCTGACCGCATGTTCCTGAACGTCCAGCATGTCGACCAACTCAACGAACGGCCGCACCGGTGAGCTCACATAAAAACCAAAATCAATAAATTGTAAATCAAAAGTTTAACACAGTCTTTTAATGTTTCAAATTAAATTTGTATGGCCACTAAACCCTAACTGTTTGCTTCTTATTTTGAAGTGTAAAGAAAATCTTGTTTCCGCCATTTTGTATTTGTATTGTCCGCCTTGCCACCAAATATTCACGGGAAGATTGTCCGGGAGCACCATTTGAAACGACCCTGAAAAGGTGTGTTGTGAACCCCTGTCCTATAGGTTTTCCCATAACAGGGGTTCCCACCACGCTTTCTTAGAGTAACAACTAGTATACATGAACGCAGCTCGAATCTATGCGGTTCCAACCATGGCGTTCCGAACGAACATCATTATCTAATGATCTTCGGAAATATCTATTGAGAACCTTTCACTAGCACCATTATCAACCTTATGTGTGACATACAGTGATAAAGTTGATATTTTTTTTGAGTCAACGTTCAACGCACACTATGTGACTTTTGTTCTGTGCGGGGATAGCTCGCTGCGCGTTATTTCCGCGAGGCTATCCAAATTTTTAAATTTCCCCGCAATATTTTTCATCCGAACAACGCGAACCGGACACAACTGATCTACATTCTGTCGCTCGTCCACAAAAGTACATGCAACAGATTCAACGGATCAAACACTACTCGATTCTCGTCGGTATTCTGAGAGGATTTTCGTCATAATCATAAGACGATACTCATCAGAGTCCTGGAGGGTTCTCATCAGAATCCTGTAAGATCCTTTTTAGAATCCTGTTGGAACCTCTCAGGATTTTGACGAGAATTCGCTTAGAATTTTGAGAGGATACACAACATAATTCTGAAATGATTCGCTTCAGATTACTGAGACAATTCTTTGCAGAATGCTAAGAAGATTCTCGTCAGAATTCTGAGAGGATTCTCGTCAGAATCCTGAGAGGATTCTCGTCAGAATCTTGGAAAGATTATTGTCAAAATCCTGAGAAGATTCTCGTAAGGATCCTTAAAGGATTCTTCAAAGAATCCTCACATAATCTTCTGAGGATCCAAAGAAAAATCTCGTGAGAATCTTGAGAGAATTCGTATCAGAATCCTGAAAGGATTCTCATCCGAATCATGAGAGGTTTCTCGTCAGAATCCTGAGATGCTTCTTGTCAGTATCCTGAGATCATTCTCGTTAGTAGCTCGAGAGGATTCTTGACATAATTCTCGCCAGAAAAATGAAAGGACTGAGAGTATTCTCATCAGAAACTTGAGAGGATTCTATTCAGCATCCTGGGAGGAATTTTGACTGAATCCAGGGAGGGTCTTCATCAGTAGAGAGTAGATTTGAGTATATATTAGTAGATTCTTGTCAGTATGCTGAGAGGATCCTCGTCACAATGCTGAGAAGTTGCTCGTCAGAATCTTGGGAGGATTTTCGACCAAATTCTGAGAGGATTATCATCAGTAGAGAGTAAATTTGAGTAGATATTAGTAGATTCTTGTCAGTATGCTGAGAGGATCCTCGTCAGAATCTTGAGAAGATTCTCGTCAAAATCCTGAGAGGATGCTCGGGACAAAAATCCTGAGAGGATTCTAGTCAGAACCCTGAGAGAATTCTTGTAAGAGTCCTGAGCGGATTATCGTCAGCATCTTGAGAGGAGTCTTGTCTGTTTTCATAAGAATCTTGAGAGGATTCTCGTGACAAAAATCCTGAGAGGATTCTTGTCAGAAACTTGAGAAGATTCTCTTCAGAATCCTGGAAGGGTTCTCATCAGTAGAGAGTAGATTTGAGTAGATTCTTTGATTTGCACGGCGAGTCACTTCACTCGAGTCGAAAATTGTCACCTCGCTATACGAGACCGACAATTGTCACCTCACGCCAGTCGTAGAATTAACCCAAGATTGTTGAGAAGTCTCTCGTTAGAATCCTGAGAGTATTTTCAAGACAACAATCTTGAGAGTATTCTCGAGACAAAAATTCTGATAGGATTCTTGTCAGAATCCAGAGAGGATTCTTGTCTATTTTTGTTAGAATCCTGAGAGGATTCTCATCAGAATCCAGAGAGGATTCTCGTCTTAATACTGAGAGGAGTGTCATTAGAATGCTGAGAGGATTCTCGTCAGAATCCTGAGAGGATCCTCGTCAAAATCTTGAGGAGATTCTCTTCAGAAACTTGAGAGGATTCTCGTCAGAATCCTGAGAGGAATTTCGACCAAATCCTGAGAGGATTATTATTAGTAGAGAGTAAATTTGAGTAGATATTAATAGATTCTTGTCAGTATGCTGAGAGGATCCTCGTCAGAATCTTGACACGATTCTCGTCAGAATCCTGAGAGGATTCTCGTGACAAAAACCCTGAGAGGATTCCAGTCAGAATCCTGAGAGGATTCTTGTAAGAATCCTGAGAGGATTTTTGTCAGAATCTGGAGAGAATTCTCGTTAAGAATGCTAAGGATTCTGTTAACATTCTTGTCAGAATTCAGAGAGGATTTTCGTAAGAATGCTCAGAAGATTTTCGTCAGAATCCTGAGAAGATTCTCGTCAGAAACTTGAGAGGAATCTCTTCAGAATCCTGGGAGCAATGTGGACTGAATCCTGGGAGGATTCTCATCAGTAGAGAGTCGATTTGAGTAGATATGAGTAGATTCTTGTCAGTATGCTGAGAGGATCCTCGTCAGAATGTTGAGAAGTTTCTCGTTAGAATCCTGAGAGCATTTTCAAGACAAAAATCCTGATAGGATTCTTGTCAAAATCCAGAGAGCATTCTTTTCAGAATCCAGAGAGGATTCTTATCTATTTTAGTAAGAATACTGAGAGGATTCTCGTCAGAATCCTGAGAGGATTGTTGCGAATGGTTGTCGAGAGGGGGGTGTGGGAATAGAAGCCCTGGAGTAGTCTCCTTATTCGTCCTTCTTCCCATTCCTTATCTTCCCTACAAATTTTCTTCCTTAAATCTACTTCCTTTCTTTGATTCAGTACTTACTGTCTACCCGGGTGCACCCTTGGACATGGCCGCTACGCCACCCTGCATTCTGCATCCCACATCCTGCTTCTGGGCTCGCGGCACCGGATCTTGATCGCCACCTTCGGCCGTCCTCCGATCTTCTGGATCTTCGTTCTTCTTCTGTCGGATTGGTCGCGCTTGCCGGTGGCCGTTTCTCCACGAGTCTTGCCGCTTCCGTTGCCGTGTCCGCGTGCCACGCCCTCCGGTGTGCTGGAAGGCTCTCTCCGCGGAGATGAAAATCTGCAAATAAAGGACCGGTGGCATCCAGCGGATTAGCTCTTGCTCGGTTTGTGGCCATTGTGAGGACATACTTCCTTCGGAAGGCCTTTTCCCGTCTGCCGCAACGCTCACAATCCGGTGAACGGTCCTATTGGGTCGCCCAGATCCGAGACACCGTTGAGTTGCCCGAATCACGTGTTCCTAACCTCACTTCCTTGTGGGTTGCCCGATTTGAGCCACGTGCGGATGGTTTCAAAGTGTGTCTTCAGATTGATGTTTGATTTCCTCGCCCGAGATTTCCGAAGGGTTCCGCCCCCTGAACGAAAGATGGTTTCCTTTTTCTGGTGTCGTGGTCGATGCCACGTGCCGCCAGTCCGAACTCGACCTTGATTGACTTTATCGAACCTCCTGGTTTCGTGGAGAATTTCCTTGTTTTCCAGCGGTCGCGTCCCTGCAGCCAGATACTTTTTGCAACGGGGGGTTTTTACACGCGAACACTGGAACGAGCCGATCCTTTCTACCTCTGGTGAGGTGGCCTGACGAACGTACAATGATGAGCTGTCGTTTTTGTTTTTCGGCACTACGACCGTACGCGCAAGTGTGTGTGTGCCCGTTTGCAGTGTTTTGATCCTGTCAGTTGGCAGCTCCTGCTGTCGGTTTACTGCAGGGGTGTTTTCTCTTTGGCGTAATTATGTATTTACATATAATTGGGTGCTAAAGGCCTTATCTTGTTACGATACACAAATTAACTTAAACGTAACAAGATTCTCGTCAGAATCATGAGGGGATTGTTATCAGAATGCTGAGAGAATTTTCGTCAGAATCCTGAGAGGATCCTCGTTAGAATCCTGAGAAGATTCTTGTCAGAAACTTGAGAGGATTCTCGCCAGAAGCCAGGAAAGAATAGCAACCGAATCATGAGAGGATTCTCATAAGTAGCTTTGAGTACATATGAGTAGATTCTAGTCAGTATGCTGAGAGGATCCTCTTCAGAATCTTGAGAAGATTCTCGTCAGAATCCTTCTCCTAATCCTGAGAATCCGTCAGAATACTGAGAGGATTATCGTCAGAATCTCGTCAAGAATCCTGATAGCATTCCTGTCAGAAGTTTGAGAAGATTTTCGTAAGAATTCTGAGAGAATTCTCGTCAGAATCCTGAGAGGATTTTTGTCAGGATCCTGAAAAGATTTTCGTCAAAATCCTGAGAGGATTCTTTTCAGAATAGAGGATTTTCGTCAGAATCCTGATAGAATTCATGTCAGAATCCTGATAGGATTCATGTCAGAATCCTGAGAAGATTCTCGTCAGAATCCTGATAAGATTCTCAGCAAAATCCTGGGAGGAATTTCGACCGAATCTTGAGAGGATTCTTATCAGTAGAGAGTAGATATGAATAGATTCTTGTCAGTATGCTGAGAGGATCCTCGTCAGAATCTTGAGAAGATTCTCGTCAGAATCTTGAGAGGATTCTTGTAAGAATCCAGAGAGGATTCTCGTCAGAATCTTTAGAGAATTCTCGTCAAGAATCCTGAGGGTCCGGATAGCATTCTTGTCAGAGAGAGGATTTTCATAAGAATCCTGAAAGGATTCTCGTTAGAATCCTGAGAAGATTCTCGTCAGAAACTTGAGAGGATTCTCGTCAGAATACTGGGGGGAATCTTGACTGAATCCTGAGAGGATTCTCATCATCAGAGAGTATATTTGAGAATATGAGTAGGTTCTTGTCAGTATGCTGAGAGGATCCTCGTCAGAATCCTGAGAGGATTCTTCTCAGAATCCTGAAATGATTCTTGTCAGAATCCTGAGAGGTTTTTTGTCACAATCCTGAGAAAATTTTCGTCAGAATCCTGAGAGGATTTTTGTCAGAATACTGAGAGGACTCTTGTCAGTATCCTGAGAGGGTTCTTGTCTGAATCCAGAGAGGATTTTTGTCAGTATCTTGAGAAAATTCTCGTGACAAAAATCCTGAAAGGTTTCTCGTGACAAAAATCCTGAGAGAATTCTTGTCAGAATTCTGAGATGATTCTTGTCAGAACCTTGAGAGGATGCTGTCAGAATTCTGAGAGAATTCAAGAATGAAGATTGGACTCTCGTCAGAGTCCGAAAAGAATTTTAACAATCCCGAGATAACCACAAGCTGTCCCAAGTGGGCCATAATACAAAAAAAGAGCTATTCCTCATTTGATATGAAAACTTATGCGTTATCAGATGTTTCACTCACGTTGACTTGTAGTGGATTACTAGTCGCTGATAAACAACCTCACAAACCCGAGAGTAATTAGCTATTTACAATTTCATAAACACGAAACATATACAAATCGATAACAGTATTAATTTTACAGCTACTAGGAAGAACATCAAATCCTCAACAACATGGATAACAAATTGACAGGAACATGAAACGAACAAACAGCTGAACAGTTGTCACCTGGGCGCTCCACCTCCCACCTTTCCTTTCCTGAGGGGGGAAACATCACATGATGGACCACCCAATTGGCTACGGCGGCGCCACCCAACTCAACATTTACCACCGGCAATCGTAAGCCATGATTCGGTTGGTTTAGGATTTTGCGTGCACCTAATGCCAGTTTTGTTGGGTCAATTCGTAAAACGATGACGACCGCCGACACTTGGACAGGGCACACAGCAAAAAATAAAGTTAAACATGAAATATAAATTGGAGTCTAGCAATAGATTTCAGAAGTTAACAACAACGTTGTAAAAGATATGAAAAATTATACCTTCAGAAGTCACATTCGTGGCATTTAAGCCAAACGGGACATAAAATGAGCCACTTACTAACGGAAAATCAAAACTTTGTCTTAAGAACATGGTTTTGATCTTCAAACAAATGTTCAGGTCAGCCATGTTGTATGCTGTACTAATACGGACTAGCTGTTGTAATACCAGGAAGAATGCTCTGAAGAGGATTTAAAATAAAATATTGAAAATGATTCTGAAACTCCTTTCTTGGTATAATACTAATGAGTTACATGTAATATGCAATGTTGAAACTTGGAAACAAATGTCGAATGAAATTATTAAAAATTACTCCTAGATATACGAAACAAATATAATGTTTGAAATGAAACTACAAAAATAATCTCACCACGTTGAGGCAAATGAATTTAATTTGCTACATGTTTTGTGTTTTAGCCTGAATTGGTTTTATAAGCATTTTCGTCGATTACGTGATTACGTTTATAGCGGAATATTGTTGAAAATTTGATGTAATCAATATCAATTTATTTTTTGCCGTGCATAGTCCGCCGAAGAACACCCGGCAGTTTGTTAACGCTAATGTTCGTGTTTTCGAACCTGTCTCCTGTCGTTAAATGGAAAGATGATGAAGTAAGCGACCTCTAATTAACTAGCACGAGACGCGATAGTGCTCGAGCACGGCTGCTTCTGGCTTATATACTCTACTTACGGCTCTTGAGGGTAAGTCGGCCGTGGAAAGTTCAGGGCAATCCCCACAATTACAAATCGATCGATTAAAACGTCGTCGTCGTGGGCTACCGCAAGGAAGCAGTTGCCTGTCAAAAGCTATTAGATCGGACGGTATGTTCATGTTCATTGGTTTGCAACACGAAAGGTTTGCTCTCTATGATGATGATTGATTGATATGATGGAATACGAAATGTTTTGGGTCAGGTGGTGATATGAATTTTTGTCTGAAAATTAAGATTATTTATATTTTTTTTGGTTTCATTCTTCGGAAAAGAGACTTGTACAATATAAGTTCCACAATGAACATCTGCTCATACAGGAAGTCTTTCAGACTTGAAGTTCTGATAATTAACCAGAAATGTATGATTTGACCGATAAATTTGAATCATTTTTACAAACTAGAATTTCCCTATTTTTCCAATCGATATCACTTAATGGAAATATCTGGCATAAAAGAGCTCGCCACTTCTTCGTGCTACAATCTACATACAGCTTGACAACAGTGGACCTGTCAATTGCACTCAACTGCCCCCCCCCCCCCTCACACTATTTTTCGCCACTTATCTCGAGTGTTCAACGTTCATGCATGAAGAGCACAGTGCCCCGGTAGTTGTTCTGTTCTAACAATCCTTCACGGTTGGACCATTTGTGTTTTCATCGTTTACCCGTTTATTGAGGACGTTGAACAATGTGTCCTCAACGGCATCGTAGCATCTGAACTCCACGAAGAGAATGGTCGCGGGCGAAAAAGGTCCTTGTTAACGGCGAAAAAAGGTCTGTCATTGTCCTTTTCAGGAAGCCATCAATGAACCGTATCAAGTACACTCGATGAACGGAAGATTGATTTTTCTTCCAAACGTTGACGACATCGACGACGGACGATGGATGATGGCTGCCGTACGACCGACGGACGATTGCTTCGGGGGATTGGATAAAACTGTGAAAATGTGGAAAATCATATCGAACATCTAACTGAGAAAAAAAAAGGCAAATGCTTTCAGCGATAATCTGCTTAAAAATTCTCTCGCAACCGCATCCTTCGCAAACCGATTGTTGGTTAACGCCTATGCCCGCAGGATGTTCCCTCGAGGTGAAAGTTGAAATCACCAGAAAAAAGGCATCATTCCGTTGTCGTTGGATGCCATTTTCCTTGTAACGAGTCTTTCGATGCCGTACCATTACGTTTCACAGCGTTCGATATACCAAACGAAATAAAAATCTCTTTCGTCTTGAGTGACATTCAACGAAGCAAGAAATGAGCTTTCCCAGAGCTATTTGAGGGGGTTCGATTGCGAACAGCTGATTTTGTTATTTGGATGACAATATGCTTTCCACAGACAAAAACACGTGACACATAGAACAATTTCCTTAAAAATCAATCACCCACTTCATACAATCAGCATCTGAAGACCATGTTGCAATAAATACGATTATGTGCTACTACACACTTAGATTAAATTACTGGGGTCGGTAAAATTTTACTGGGTTTTGGAACTACCGAAAAAGTCAGTAGGGGGAGATCCCCCAGTACCGGACACTTAAGACACTAAATTCATAATTCGAAAAATATTGATTTTATGGGCTCGTGTTATCCATTTATGATAAATATTATCATTTTTATAGTGTACAAAAATAAATTTGAAAATATGAACATGAATTTTGATATTGCATTTTGATGATGAGTTTTAGTACCAAATTGATCTATCTCGAAAGGTGGCACCCAATACCGGACAAGATCTGGAAATGCCTCGAATTCTGTAAATTTGAACATCATCGAATGTGTACACTATAGGAATAGTTACCAATTCAATGCATTTGCTACATTTGCAAGAATAATTTGAGTTTTTCTTAGTTTGCAAGATGCCTATCAAAAACTTCTTTCATATATGATGAAAAATCGCACATTTTACGATGTTGTTCTGAATGTTCATTATTCTTAATTTTATTGCATATTTGATACCATGATCGACGAAACCCATGAAAAATGAAAGTATTCTGAGACACTGATGCAATAATTACAAAGATATCATATAACAAATCAAGCTGTCCGAAACTGAGGGACAGGAGGTGTTTAACCAAAATTGTAATTTGTCCATATGTAGTTCAATTAAGGTACAAAATACGTTCATACTATCAAATTAGAATTATGTTCGATCATGCTTGCGAGATCCAAAGTATTTTTTCATATTCAAAATATTTACTAAAAAGGCTCAAAATTAAGTGAATACGTCAATTTTTTAAAGATTTTCAAACTTTTCTACTTTTTTAAAAAGGCATGCATATTTCAAGGATGAGTTATTCTACGCAATCATTAGTCTACATAATAGCTTTCTTTTCTACTCATACACCATCTTGATTGGACCATGATTTCTCAATGTTTCGGCTTTGTCCGGTATTGGGTGCTGTCCGGCACTGGGGGATCTCCCCCTAAAATGAAAACTGTCGCCACGCATAATTGAAAAGCAAATTTCACCATGTTTTATTTTTTATCGATAAATAATATATAAAAAGAAAGCTCTCCGCAAAATTTCAGTGAAAAATCTCTGTTTTTAGATTTTTGACATTTTTTTTAGTTTACTGACTTTTTCGGTAACAGATTGAGTGTGTAGGCCTGTAGATGCCGCTAGGGAGAAACGTCAAACATAATGGAAAACGTTGAACGCGCCTCTGGTTGAGAGATATGTAGCCTTATAAATTCAAAGTGATCGATTGTATACGTTTTCGGTGGCATTTTCGTCAGTGTTACGTCTGTTTGTTTAAGTGCTCACCTTCGGAAATACTTTTAATCGTCTCATTGTGCTCGGTGTTTCCTGTTTTTCTGCCTCGCTTGGTGAGGATGGGAAAAATAGCATTTCGGATGAGGAGCTCTGAAAGAATTCCTGGAGGATATCTGAAAAAATCCTAAAGTAACTTCGGAGAATTCGCTAGAGGAACTCCGGTTCAATTTTAAGAAGAACTCCGGAAGCGTTCCTGTAGGAACTCTACGGTGATTTCTTGAGGAACTCTGGAGAAATTTTTGGAGAAACTATGGAGGAAATGCGAAGGAATACCCGGTGGAGCGCCAAATGAACTACAGGAAATTTGCTAGATCAAATCCAGCGGAACTGCTGGAGAAACTCCGGAAAAAAATATGATAAAATTTCGGAGCAATTCTCGATGGAACTCTGGAAGAACTTCCGAGGAATTGCTGGATAAAATTCAGAGGAATTGCTGACGGAAATCCGGAAGAATTTTTGGAAGAAAGGAATTCCTGCAGGAACTTCGGATGGATTCCAGGAGGACTGTGAAGGAGCTTCGGAGGAGTTCGAGGAGAGGCAATTGAGAAATTCCCAAAGGAAATCTGGGAGATTTCCAGGAGTAACACTGTAGAATTACCCGAGGGCAATCTAGGGTAATTCTCGGGGAAACTCCAGAAGAATTCGCAGTGAAACTGCGGAGGATTTCCTAGTCATTACTGGAGGAACTCTGAAGAATTCCTGTAAGAACTACGATAAATTACTGGAGGAGTTATGGCAAAATTTCCTGGTGTAGATTCAAAAAAAAAATCCGGAGGAAATCTGAAGGAATTTCCGAAAGAACTCCGAAGAAATTCTTGGAGGACCTTTGGAATTACTGGAGGAACTCCGAATGATTTGCTGGAGAATTGCGGAGAAATTTCTGGAGGAACTCCGAAAGAATTCCTGGAGGATCCATAAAGGAACTACGAAGAAATTTCCAGATTTTTTTTTGATACAGTAGTTTCTCGATTTTATCACTGTTCGTTTTAATATCGCTTCAATATATCACTCTCGATTTTATCACGGTTTTCTGTTCAATTTTATCACGCCACAATAATTGTATGAAGTTCTTACATTTTACATAGAAAAACAACCTCAAACAGCCAACATATATTCATTTGACCCATCTCTTACCTGCTTTTCGTTTCATTCGATCTATTTCCGCAACAGAAAGCTCAAATTTTGAAGAAAATTATATGGCAGAAAATGCATTTTCATTAAATCACGCTTCGGTATATCACGCCAAAAATTTTTGGATCCGTCATATAATCGAGAAATTACTGTAATTTCTAGTGCAACTTCTGAAGAAGTCTTGGAGCAACTCCGGATGAATTCTTGTAGAAACTCAGAAGGAATTTTTGAAGAAACTCCGAAACGATTCAAGGAATTGAACTCTGAAGAAATTCTTGGAGGAATGTCCGGAATAACTCTGAAGAAATTGCAGCAGGAACTCTGGAAGAATTCCCGGAGTAGCTTTGCAGATTTTCCTGGAGGACATCTGGAGGAACTCCGAAGGAATTGTTGGAGGAAATCTGGAAAAAAAATCTTGGAGAAATATCCGGAGTAACTCTTAAGGAATTTCTGGAGGAAATCAAATGGAATTCCTGGTGGAACTTCTAAGGAATTCCTGGAGGAACTTCGGAGAAATTTGTTGAAGACACTAAGGAAGAATTGCTGAAGGAACTGCGAAGGAATTCATGGGGGTTATCCGGAAAACAAATCCTTGATGAGCTCTGGAGGGCTTCCTGAAAGAACTACGAAAAATGGAAAAGAATCTATGAAGAATATCCAAAGGAATTTCTGGTGGAGCTATAAAGGAGCTTTGTGGGAAATGTTGAAAAAAATCCAGAAGATATGCTGAAAGAAAACCAGAGAAATTTTTGGAGGAACTCAGGAGGAGTAACCAGTGAAGCTCCAAAGGAATTCCCGAAGAAACTCCGAAGGAATTTCTGGACGAATTCCTAGAGAAACTCTTGATGAAAACCTAGAGAAACTCGATAGGAATTCCTGGAGGAACTCCGTTCCTGGAGAAACTTTGGATGCGCTTCTGGAGGAACTCCCAACGAATTCTTTCAGAAACTATTAAGAAAATTTGAATGAACTTCCAGGAATTACTGGATAAAATCCAAAGGAATCGATGTAGGAACTTTAGAGGAATTTTTGGAAGAGATCTGGAAGAATGCCCGGTGGAAATCCGGAGGAAATTGCGAGGAATTGCTGGATGAAACCCAGAGGAATTTTCCGAAGGAAGTCCGGAAGAATCCCTAGGAGTTATTAAAAAAAAATCTGTAGGAGCTCCAGAAGAATTACGCGAGAAATTCTTGAAGAATTCTCGAAAGAAGTCTAGAAAAATCCCCGAAGAAGCTCTTGACAAATTTTTTGAGGAAATCTGGAGGAGTTCCCAATGGAAATCTAGGGAATTTTTTGAAGTACTAGAGAAACGCAGAAGATTTTCTAGAGAAAGTTCAAAGAAAAAAAAACCGGAGGAACTATAGAGGAAATCCATGAGAATTCCTGATGGAACTCTAAAAACCCAGCGTAAATCTGAGGGAACTCCCGAAGGAATTTCGAAGAAATTCCATTAAGAACTCCAAAGAAATTCCATGATGAACTCTGATTTTTTTTTCGAACGACCCCCAAAGGAATTTTTTCAAGAAATCAGAAGAAATTGCTGAAGGAACTGAATATTTTTTAGAGAAACTCCAAAGGTATTCCTGAAGGAACTATGGAGGAAATTCCGGAGGAACTCTGGGGAAAATTCTGAACGATCTCCAAAGAAATTCCTGGAAGAGCTCCGAGGAATTTCTGAAGGAAATCCGAGGAATTTATGGAGGAACTTTGAAAGAATTCCATGGACGAAATCCGGGGGAATTTCCGTCTAACTACGGTAAATTTCTCGGAGGAACTCTGAATGAATTTCCTGTGGATCTCCGAAGGAATTTTCAGCAAAAAACCTGAAAGAGGAACTATAAAGTAATTCCTAGAGAAACTCCGAAGCAAATCCTGGTTTAACTCTGAAAAAACCCAGCTTGTAAAAAATCACAGAGGAATTTCTAAAAGAAACTCTGAAGGAAATCCCCGGAGGAATTCCTTGTAAAACCTTAAAAGATGTATTTCTGGAGGAATTTTCCGGCGCAATTGCTGAAGGAATGCCTAGACTAAATCTCCAGAGTAGTTTCTGGGAGAAATCTTCGGAGGTGCTTCTTTGGGAAATCCCCGAAGGAACTCTTGGAGGTAATTTCTTAAGCAATCGCTATTGGAATTCCCTGAAGGAAATCCCGGGAGGAATTTTTTGTTAAAACCCTAAGAGAAGTTCTTGATGGATATCCCCGGAAGAATACTTGGAAAAAATCTCCAGAGCAGTTCTTAATTCCATTAATTAATTCCAGGAGCAAATCGCCAGAGGAGTTTCTGGAGGAAATTTTCGAATGAATTCCCGGATGAAATCTCCGGAGATATTGGTATTGAATTTCTCCTGGTGAATTCCTGGAGGAAGTTTTCGGCGGAGTTCATCGGAGAAATCCTGGAAATCCGCGGATGAATTCCTAGGGAAAAGCTTCGGAGAAATTCCTGGTGTAAATCCCCAGCTTAATTTCTGAAGGAAATCTCAGGATTAATTTCCTAAAAAAAAATCCTCGGAGGAGTTTTTAAATGAAATCTCCGGAGTAAATCCTCGGAAGAATTTCAAAACGTTATCTCCACAAGAATTGCTCTTTAAAATCCCCAGAGAAATTCCTGGAGAAAATCCGCAGAGCAGTTCTTGGGGGATATGGCTAGAGTAACCTTTGAAATCCTCGGAAGAATCCCTGGAGGAAATTATCGGAAGAATTCCTGTAGGAAATCTCCGAAGGAATCCTTGAAATCCCTGGACAAAATCTTGGTGCAAATCCCCAGTTTAACTTCTGGAGGAAATCTCTAGATAAATTCTCTGAAAATAAACCGAAGCATTTCCTGGAGTAAATCCTCCATAGCAATTTCTGGACAAAATCCTCGCAGGGATTGCTTTTAAAAATCCCTTGAGGAATTCCTGAAGAAAATCCTCGGATGTGTTCTTGAGGGATGTACCCGGAGGAATCCCTGGAGGAAATCCTGGAGGAAATACTAGAGGAAATCCCCGGAGGAAATTCCTGGAAGAATTTCTGGGAAAAAATCTTCGGAGAAATTCTTGGTGCAAATCCCTAGAGAAATTACCGGAGGATTTTCAGGAAAATTTCTCTGAGATAATCTTCGAAGGAATTCCTGGAAAAAATACGCGAAGAAATTTCCTAATGAATTTCTGGACGAAACCCACAGAGTAATTTCAAGACGAAATCTCCGGAGATATTATTGCCAATCCCCTGAAAAAATCGATTGTGCTACTTTTCTCCGAATGTCGTTTCCCCGAATGATCCGTTTCCCCGAAAAGTGTAGCAGTTCAAATAGGTGCTATAATAGTTTTTAGTGGAAGGATGGTGAATTAGAAAGAACGATAAGCAATCAAAAGAAGGAGGTATTAAGTCATTCTCGACTATACACATGTTGCCAAAAATGCTGAGGGCGGTAAAAATCGTAAGAACCGCCAATCAAATAGAGAAGGGTGTAAATCAGATGACCAGTACGTTCACCCCCTGAAATGCATAAAGTTATGACAAATATGAGTGCCAACATTTTTTCGGGGAAGTGGGCTATTCGGGGAAACGGGGAATACGGGTAACTGGCATTCGGGGAACTGCCGTTCGGGGAAACGACATTCGGAGGAAAGTAGCACAACCGAAAAATTCCTAGTTGAAATCTCCAAAGAAATTCCTATACGAAATGTCCAAAAAATTTTTTGAAGGAAACCCCCGAAAGAATCCCTGGAGAAGGTCCCCGAAGAAATTTGTGGCCTCTTCCATGAGGGGTTCGTGGTGGAAATCTATGAAGAAATTTCTACAGGGAATTCCCGGATGAATTCCTGAAGGAAATCTAGTGGTGAAAATCCTCAATTGATGTTCTAGAGGAAATCCCCTAAGAAATCTCTGGAGGAAATCCTCGGAGGAATTCCTGGACGACATTCACGGACTATTTCCTGCAGCGAAACACCGGAAAAACTCCTGAAAGAAATCCACGGAGGGATTTCTGGAGCAAATTCTATAAGACACATTGGAGAAACTTCGGTAGAGTTCCTGGAAGAGCCCATGGAGATTCCTGTAGGATAAGTTCGTTGATGAATGTTCAGAACTATTCACGCATAAATTCGTGGTGGAATTTTTGGACGAATTTCTGCAGGAATTCCTAATGGATTCCCTGGAGAAATAGCCTCAAAGATTCCTCTAAAAAAATGAACATTGCGGAAATATGCGCAGCTTTTCAAGAGAGATTTTGGTAATTCCACCAGGGATTTGTTCAGGAATTGATTTCTCCAGTAATTTTTCTAGTGATGTGTTCGAGCATTCCTCCATGCATTCCTTCAGGAAATGTTTTAGGAATATCTCCACTGATTTATTCCTAAGTAGTTCCTGGGATTTATTCAATGACTTTTCCAAGATATTTCCCAAATTTATTCAGTTATTTTCAAATCAAACCATGAATATAGTTCATTTGACCTATAAATTAAAACAAACCATGATATCGTTCTTTGTGTTTCTGAGAATCCGCAAAACAAAAGTTCCACGCTCACTAGCGCTACCTGGTGGCGTAATTCCGTACGATCATTGCATGTCAGCCCATGAGCTACTGAACAACTCTTCCGAAGACACCAACCTTCCAAAACATCAGGATCTAGAGATATCATATGTTTGCATTCTTATCCATCAAGATTCATATAGTGCAAGTCAGAAAAAGCGCCCCTACCGGCCAAGTTTTCAATTAAAAGGATGATCCTCAACTCCTAAAGGTAGATCGTACCGAGGGCTGAAACTCCGCCCCTAGATCTGATAGGAGACCCTAGAGGAGACCCGACTGTGACTGAGGTCAACACGAAGCGTATTGCACCATGAGCCTTTTGATTAGAACTAATGCTTTGACGTCCATCGTTATTTGTTACATTAAAGCGAAGTGCGAGTCACAAAACGCCCTACTGCAACATTTGATCCACTGCCATAAATTGAAACAACTCAAGCATTGCCTCCATTGACCCGGCCCTTGGCATCGGAACGATTTATGTCGTCATTACTGAGCACTTCTAGGAAATTGTTGTGACGACACGAGGAGATGAGTTTAACCGTCACATAACACAAGTGCCAATCATCGACGATGATTAGTTTCGCCGAAAGCTGGATTACCGACCACTCATTCGCGCAAAGAGCCCTCCCTTCTCGATCAATGAACTAATTGAAATTCCGATTCTGCCATAACTACCTACTGTCATCTGTAGTGACATGTTTTCACTTTGAATTGCATCGTGTGGCATCTATTTTCGAAACAGAGCTTCAAATCAAGCGAACCGATGAAATGTGCAACTGGCCCCTCGGGGCAACAGGTCCGATCCGCGGACGCACGGTGGTTCGTATTTCGAAATTCTGGTCGTAAGTGGATAAATACATTTTATACATTTGTTGCGTTTGGCTTGAATACCCTCAACGTGATTTTTGAAAGTTAAATTTTTATCTGGCATGAGCCCAAAATACTGAAATTCATCTGACCAATTTATTGGAACCCTCTCAACGTGACAACATGTCTGCTTAAAGGTTTCAAATAATGAGCTGTCGGTTTATGTGGGAATAATATTAGTTGAGTTTTGGAAGCTTTAAGAGAAATCTTCCATTTTGCAAGAATCAACAAAAAATATCCAAACTTGTATGCAATCTACTACATATGACACGCAGAGGCGGAGAGGCCTCTGTTATTCGCAAACAAAGATTTTTAACATCCCTGAGGTAACTCAGGTAAGTCAGATGTAAAAATATAGTATAATATTGGTTCCAAAATGCTGCCTTGAGGAACACCAACTCTTACAAAAATTTTTTCAGACTTGGGGTTCTGATAATTAACCTGAAGCGTACGATTTGACACATAACTTTGGATTATTCTTAAAATGTATGTTGGAAAACTGAAGTTTTTTTAAATTTTACTATAAAGCCTTCATGCCAAACTCTGTCGAATGCTTTTTTGATGTCTAGAAGAGCAAGACTTGTAGAATAGCCTTCAGATTTGTTGAAATTTTTTGATATTGTAGATGAAAATTTGACTTTGATTTCCTGCTAAAACATGTTTATGAAACTTTTTTTTTGTCAGCTTTCCAACAAAACTGGACCTCTGTGTGGCGCCACCAAACACCAATCTGCACCGTTAGGAACAGCAACGAGATGGATGGCGTCAAATATAATTTATTTCGGTGCAATTTGCCTACGGCGCTTGGTGGAACGCGGCATGCCTAGAAGATGCCTAATTTATAAACAGTTTGAGCAAGAGCAATGCATGGATGCACTATTTAATGTGCTGGTCGGTAAATCAATTAGGGCCAGCTGGGAGGAGTGACGAAAAATGCCAGAAAATGTTGTGATGTAGGTGCATGCATGTTTTTCTTTCGGCACCATGTCAAAAAAAAAATTGATCGCGTTATTTTCGACTGCTATGCCTCAAGGAATGGAAGGAATGTTTTTGCTTCTCAGTTTGGATCACAACATTATCGCAATAGGATAGTGATTACGGGTCCTGGTGCACCTGGTCAGTCCACCTAGCTCGCTGCGCCCCACGCCTTATTGCTCCGACCGGATTCGTAGCTAACACCATTTTTGCAGAACTGCTGTTCGGCATTCTTGCAACATGCCCTGCCCGGCGTATCCTTCCAGCTTTGGCCACCTTCTGGATACTGGGTTTGCCGTAGAGCTGGGCGAGCTCGGGGTTCTTCCTTCGCCGCCAAACATCGCCGAAGATCGTCCTTAGCACTCCGCGTTCAAATACCCCAAGATCTTGCAGGTCCTTCTCGAGCATCGTCCAAATTTGATGCCCGTAGAGGACTACCGGTCTAATGAGCATTTTGCACATAGTGCATTAGAGCGGGGGTGAATCTTTCTTGACCGCAGTTTCTTCTGGAGCTCATAGTAGGCACCACTTCCACAGATGATGCGCCTTTGTATTTCACGACTAACGTTGTTGTTGGTCGTTAGCAAGGATCCGAGGTAGATGAACTCGTCAGCCACCTCGAACGTATCCTCGTCTATCGTGACACTGCTTCCTAGGCGGGCCCTGTCGCGCTCAGTTCCGCCTACCAGCATGTACTTTGTTAATGACGCATTCACCATCAGTTCGCTCTTGCTGCTTTGCGTTTCAGGTGGGTGAACAAATCTGCCACCGTTTCAAATTTTCTCCCCATAATATCCATGTCGTCCGCGAAGCAGACAAATTGTCCGGATCTCGTTAAAATCGTGCCTCGACTGTTCAGTCCGGCTCTCCGCATGACAACTTCAAGTGCTATATTCAACAACAGGCACGAAAGTCCATCGCCCTGTCCTAGTCTTCAGCGGGATTTGAACGTACTGGAGTGTTCGCCCGAAATTTTCACGGAGTTTTTCCCTTTGTTGATTTAATAAATCTTATGAGTTTCCCGTGAAAGCTGTCCTCGCCTATGATCTTCCATACTCAATACTGTCAATACTGTTGAATGCCGCTTTGAAATCGATGAACAGATGGTGCGTAGGGACTTGGTACTCACGGCATTTCTGAAGGATTTGCCGTACGGAAAAGATCAGGTCCGTTGTCGAGCGACCGTCGATGAAACCTGCTTGATAACTTTCCACGAACTCGTTTGCTATAGGTGAAAGACGTTTTCACACTCCAGTTTGTCGCCCTTTTTGCATATGGGGCAAATAACGCCTTGCTTCCACTCCTCCGGTAGCTGTTCCGTCTCCCAGAATCTGACTATCAGTCGATGCAGACAAGCAGCCAACCTCTCCGGGACCAACTTGATGAGTCCGGCTCCGATACCGGCTTGTCAGCGGCCTTGTTGTTCTTGAGCTGTTGAATGGCATCCTTAACTTCCCCCATAGTGGAAGCTGGTTGGTTTCCACTGTCCGCAGTGCTGACGTACGCATCGCCTTCACTGTCCTGACCTTCTGTGCCTGTGTTCTCTGCGCCATCTAGGAGTTCGTCGTAGTACTGCTTCCACCTTTTAATCACCTCGTATCCGTCGATCAAGATGCTCCCATCCTTATCCCTGCACATTTCAGCTCGCCACATGAAGCCTTTGCGGGATGAGTTGAGCTTCTGATAGAACTTTCGCGTTTCTTGAGAACGGTACAACAACTCCATCTCTTGACATTCCACCTCTTTCAGGTGGCGCTTTTTGTCCTGGAACAGGCGTGTTTGCTGTTCCCGCATCAGAATATATCGTTCTGTATTACGCAGTAGGCCGTCCCTTATTTTTCGAAAATGCGAATTATTATAAGTTCGTAATTGTAAAGTGCTCGTTTTGGTAAGAAAAAAATCAGGTAAAAATTTGAAGTCCGTACGAGAACGCTAAGTGGTCCCCCAACGACCCTAAAGGTATTCGGTATAGATGACCCCCGTGCACCAAAACGAGCTCCCTGCTCTAGTGTACGCAACAGGAGTACGAAAAGCGAATAGTAACAAATTGATATTAAGCATATAACTTTCAGTAAAATAATATTTTATACTGTGGATAGCTTCAAAACACTGTACGCTGACATTAAATTCATAACTATAAAGGGATCGTTCAAATATTACGTAACGCAACAGGGGGAGGGAGAGGGTCTTCCGTAGTGTTACGGTTCATACAAAAATTTTGAATTTTTCGTAAAAAAGCTGTTACGTGGGGGAGGAAAGGGGTCTAAAATTGACATATTTTACGTCGCGTAATATTTGAATCATCCCAAAGAAAACAAACTTCTATGCTGATTATCAACGAGCGCAGAACAGTTTGTAACTGGTGGCTTTTCATACCCATGTTGCGTGAACTAGAGCAGCGAGCTCGATTTGGCGCACGGGGGTCATCTACACCGAATACCTTTAGGGTCGTTGGGGGACTACTTAGCGTTCACGTACGGACTTCAAATTTTTACCTGATTTTTTTCTTACCACAACGAGCACTTTACAATTACGAACTTATAACATTTCGCATTTTCGAAAAATAAGGGACAGCCTATTACGCAGGTATCACTAGTTGAAAATTAAATTTCTTGGAATTTGGAAAGCATTCACAAGCCAGCGAATGTTTTCAACTTTTCTTGGAGGATTGGTTTAAAAAATTAGAACTGCAAATAAAAAAACGAAAGCACCAGGCGATGATTTAATTATTTACACATCAGAAAACTTGCCAGAACAAGCTTTAAGAAAATTTTGTTTTGAACAGAATGTTGATTCACTACAATGACTACGACTTCTAAGCAACTTTTACGGATAGCAAATTTGATTCATTCCAACAAATAAGAAGGGTGTTCAGTTGGTCTCGCTCTTCATGACATTGATTTTTCTAGTTTCTTTATAATAAATCTAAAACAGTTTATTCAAACATCGCTTGTGTTGAAACTTTGAGTATAAAATGTCCAATGCCTTTCTCGAACGGAACCGATAGCATCCATTAGGTAATTAGAATCAACCAGCCGTTATCGCTGCGGGAGAAAAGTATGCTCATCAAATCAATTCTCGAATTTCGCTCGCAATCGCAGCTTTGATGTAGTGTGTGCGGTCCGCTGCCATTATAAATTTCCCCGAAGCCATGTCATCGATGGCTCTGTCTCTGCGTTCGTGGGTCGCACCACAAAAGCAGTAGGGTAGGTGTATCAAATGTGGATACATTGAGCATAACTTGTTGATATTGTTTATTAGTTTGAAGCCTTGCAAAAAAGTCAAAATGAATAATTTCAGTTTAAAATTGATTTAAAAGCTTCTACAAAGTGGGTTTCAAAATCTTTGCCTTTGTATCATTTCTGGCAGTAGTGTTCCGGGCATTCACTACAAAAGTGTATCCATTATGCTCTATCAAATAACAGAAAAATTATATTTTTGCCTGTCTCAATGATCAAATAATGTGTCTCCAGCAGATTTGGAGCTGCTAAATATGATGCCGATCTCAGAAATGTTCCAGCATGTCAGAATTTTTAGCTACAGGTCGCCAACGGTGTATAAAACACTTTATCATACTTTTAACACTGCTTATACCGACGACGGTTTTTGTAATGTAAAGTACCGACGGGTCAAAAAATGTGGAACGGTAAACTTTGCACGACGATATCTCAGCTGATAATCAATCAATTTCCATCATTTATTCACCATTGCAACCGTTTACTCTCCTGGATGTGTTTAGTGAAGACCGATTGAAAGTTTATGCCACCATGGCTGAGAATTGGCCGGATCAAGACCGTCCACATTTTTTGCCCACCTCCCGCTGCTTGTATACAAGCGTTGCATGCAAGTTGGTTATTCCGGAACTAGGTTTGTGGAAGAATATTTCAAAATTTTGACCAGCTACAAGGGTTCTGTCTTCGGGAGAGTTGTACAGGGCAGTGCTCGCTTCCTCATGGTATATGTAATGATACAAAATTACACCACTACGTGGCGCTTGTGTACGTAAACACTTCCGGTTTACTGCTATTGAAGGATATCTTGGAACCTAAATGAGATAGAAAATTCCTGTCTTCGAGAAAGTTGTTCAAAGTGAGCCAAGCTTCCCCGAGAGACCTAGCATAGTTCCAAATTTATCCACTACGTGGCGCTAGTGTGCGTAAACACTTCCGGTTTACTGCTATTGAAGTATATCTCGGAACCTAAACGAGATAGAAAATTCCTGTCTTCGAGAAAGTTGTTCAAAGTGAGCCGAGCTTCCTCGAGGGACCCATAAAAGTTCAAAATTCATCCACTACGTGGCGCTAGTGTACATAAACACTTTCGGTTTACTGATTTTTAAGGATATCTCGGAATCTAAACGAGATAGAAAATTCCTGTCTTCAAGAAAGTTGTTCAAAGTGAGCCGTGCTTCCCCGAGGGACCTAGCATAGTTCCAACTTCGCCCACTGCGTGGCGCTAGTGTACGTAAACACTTCCGGTTTACTGCTATTGAAGGATATTTTGGAACCTAAATGAGATAGAAAATTCCTGTCTTCGAGAAAGTTGTTCAAAGTGAGCCAAGCTTCCCCGAGAGACCTAGCATAGTTCCAAATTCATCCACTACGTGGCGCTAGTGTACATAAACACTTCCGGTTTACTGCTATTGAAGGATATCTCGGAACCTAAACGAGATAGAAAATTCCTGTCTTCGAGAAAGTTGTTCAAAGTGAGCCTAGCTTCCCCAAGAGACCTAGCATAGTTCCAAATTCAACCACTACGTGGTGCTAGTGTACATAAACACTTCCGGTTTACTGCTATTGAAGGATATCTTGGAACCTTAATGAGATATCAAATTCCTGTCTTCGAGAAAGTTGTTCAAAGTGGGCCTAGCTTCCCCAAGAGACCTAGCATAGTTCAAAATTCATCCACTACGTGGCGCTGGTATTCGTTTACAATTCTAGTGTGACATCAAAAAGGTACAATTAGAATTCCTGCAGGTACCTTAAAATATTCTGTGTGGATCTCTCGGAAAATTTTTGGAAGCAATCACCGAAGGATTTCCGGAAAAGATGCTTGGGTGAATTCCAAAAGGAATCCCTGGAAAAATTCTTGAAGGAATCCCTGGAGAACTTGTTTTGGGAATTCTGTAAAAACCATTGGATGAACTACTGAATGAATACAAGAAGGAATTCCTTAAGATATCGTAGGGAGAATTCCTCAAGAAATCCCAGGATGATTTCTTGAAAGGACTCTTGAACGAATTTCTGAAGGGATCTCTGTTGAAACTCCTTAGGGACCTTTGAGGAAATTCTTTAAAGAATTCTCAATGAATTTCAGCAGGAATGATTTTGGGAATTAAGAATTCCTGAAAAATCTCTCGGAACATCCCTAAAGGAATTCCTGAGGCAATTCCTAAAGGAATCTCTGGGTGAATTCGTATGGAATTTCGGGGAGTACCTGAAGAAATCGCTTTGGAAATTCCTGAAGAAATCCATGAGCCTTGAAGAAATCCTTTTGGGAAAATCCTGACGGAATTCTTGTCTTGACGGAACTGTTGTCACTTTGGATGTTACGCTTATGAAGAATCATGATTATCCAGAAACTATGATTCATGATCTTGATATCATGACCTTACTTATTTCTGAGTTGCATGACTTGTAAATCATGATTTAAGAATCAGATTTAAATCCGTGCAGTTGAATCAAGATTTTTGCAAACGGCCTTTCCTAGCCGTGTGGTTCGAGCCCGCAGCTACAAAGCAAAGCCATGCTAAAGGCGTCAGGGTTCGATTCCCAGTCGGTCCAGGATCTTTTCGTAATAGAAATTTCCTTGACTTCCCTGGGCATATAGATTATCATCGTACCTGCCACACGATATACGAATGCGTAAATGCCAACTTTGGCAAAGAAAGCTTTCAGTCAGTGCTGGGAATGGTAATATTAGTAGGCTTGAATTTCGCGAAAATCACGTGGCTTTCCCAGTACAGTAGTTCAAAAAAATGAATCTCATCAAGTAGCCTATATTTGGTGCATGCATTTTCTAAATCGTTAGTGTCATTGAAGGCTTAAAATGCGGGAAATGCAGCGGGAAATAGAACATTTTTCTACAGTAATTTTCGGTTGCCCTTAGCAACGGGTGTTTTGCGATTTTCAAGGCTCTTTGCCTACAGTAGCAATAGGCGTGAGTTTCACTGGCTTCGCTGACTGCGATTGGCTTTGTTTGGCTACTGTAGAATGAATTTCAGATTTTTTCTCAACCCTGCTCTCAGTCAATCCCTGTGGTCACTCGAACTTTTGCTCCACTTTACTCTAATGTGAAACTCAACTATATTGCAACGAGATTGAAACAAACAAGCTTCTATCTGTCAAACACGTTGTTTAGTGCAACTTCAGCGCAACTGGAATTAATCTTCTTAAGTAATGGGCATTGAAACGTAACTTGAAAGCAATGAAAACAAGTTGCGGATGCTCTAATTGAAAGTAATTTGAAACATAACATTTAAATCGGAATTTTGGGAGAAGTTGCAAGAGTTTGTTTGAAAAGTTACTGAATACATCTTGATAAACTTGACTTCATTGCTGTTTGCAGAGAACATTTAAAGCAAATCTCGCTGTTTCGATAAAGTTAAACGTCAAACACGGGGTGAAATGCAAGTTCATAGGAACGATAATAAAACTATATGAGATTTTATATTAATAAGCAACGGAATTAGAACTACGTAAGTTACAGATACTTTCATTGACACACCTTTGAAACCATTTTTAGAAAGCATCTCTTTGAGAGATGTTTCGCGTGCGGACAATACTTGGTGGGAAATTCGAAAATGGTGTGTTGCGCAGACGCATGAATCACGAGTTGTATCAAGTGTACAAAGATGCGAATATTATCAATCGTGTATAAAATGGCAGACTTCAGTGGGCTGGTCGCTTAGTGCGAATGTCGGAAGAAAGAATTGCGAAAATAATATTCAGCAGGAAAACATGTAGAGGTCGGCGGCTTCGGGGAAGACCACAAATACGCTGGCTGTACGCAGTGGAAGAGGACCTGGCGACCCTAAACGTTCGGGGCAACTGGAGAAGTTTCGCCCAAGACCGACGAAGATGGAGCTCTATAATACGCCCGACAATGGCGTGACGCCGTAGCGTGTAGCCATCAAGGTATCAAGGTAGCTAGAATTTGCCTTCTCCCTTTATATTCGTTGAAATTTTGCTTCTTGAAGAATGGAAGTTTTTTGTACGAAGTTCCTCAAGAAAGGCGTTATGGGAGGAAGGACATCAAACTGTTGAACAGGTAGAAACAACGAATGGACAACAAACGATAAATAATTATTGATACGAAAGAATTCTTCCAGAAAACCTATGAGAAAGTCGACTTGGCATTGCTCATGGATTCTGTATGAAATGTTTTGAGGAAGATCCTTATATTTTTGTGAATATCTTAATAAATGTCTTACGCCTTCACAGATAGTGTGCTAATTGTTTGTCCACAGATTCAAAGGCAAAAACCGGGTATCTATTTGATTGAGAATTAAAAAAAAACATTGGAAAATTTGCAATTTGTGACCGAAATCCATACAGGCTCAAAATCCATACACATCATTCAAATAGTAGGCATTGAGGGATTTTATTTTTCAAGAATAAATATCGAAGAGTGGCTTCAAAAAATTTGCATTAAATTTGTTGTAAACAAATCAAATAGTTTTAGATTTTTTTTTGTTTGTAGTTAAAGCAATGAGTTTATTATTGCGAAATTGTTTAAAACAATTGGAGCAAGATTAAAGAAAGAATTTCTTGCCGGAATAAAACTGTGGTCAATTGTGTTGAACTTTTTCACAACAGGGTAAATTCCTGCAATATACATGTTAAGAAAACTTTAAACAAATAGCGGTACACATATAGTGAATATTTTTTGTAAAAAACACATAACACAAATTTGCACAAATATGATCGAACATTAACAATTCTAAACCTCCCTGAGGAAGGCTTCAACCACGAGCCGAAAAGTTGGGAGTTAGATAACTTTCCCACTTTCACTACGTTTGACCGAAAAAGTCGCAATTTCTTAAACTAGAAGAATTCGTGTCGATATTATTGATTGGTTATCTGGTTTCGAAGATATTGCGATGTTACTTGGGGGACCGACATTCTCCATATAAAATGTCTTTGGCGTCCATTTTATTTCACGCCAATTCATAAAAAAATAAAATGTGGACTCAGCCCTGTCGTCCTACTTAGCCGCGCTTAGTCGACGACTAAGTAGCTTTTCTCAGATTTATTTGCAATGTTCACACTAATTTATAAAAAATGTGGGTAAAGTGACACAGCTTTGCAAAATCAGATACAATCTGACGCCATATAAGACATCAGCTGAAATTTCCAAACCTGTGTCAACGCCCTGAAGTAATTTTGCCTTTCTTTTCTTAAATTAGCTGGAAAAAAATGGAGCTCCTCTAGTGAATTCTTATCGCAGAACACCCCCCCAAAAGCAATGCAAATGATAATGTAATAAATAGTAGCTCTGCACCCTACTTGGGCACTTCCATGATTCACTTTGCCATGGGGTGTTTTTCTCAGCCGAATTGTCTGAAACTTTCCAATCAGAAGCACTTCAATACGATGCATATTGTGGCCAAATATTAACTCAGTCGCTTTCGAAAAAACCCACTGCTGAAATGATCAAAAGTGCCAAAAATATGATTTCCAGGAAAAAAAATGTAATTTTTTGTACGGAAATATCGAAAAATTTAGCTTCTCGCCCACAACAACAAGCTGATTCTAGCGGTAATCTTTTGAGTGACAGCTGAATGATTAGTCTTTTGGTTGTCGCGCGATTCACAAAGTCGCCTCCACGTTAATGCTGTGTACGAAAGATATGGTTTCCCCACTATTATTTTACAATATAAATGAAAGTAGGTACTGAAGAGTTTTTTAGTTAAGGTTTTGATAAGTCATGTAAATGTAATTAATTAATAATTAAGATTTTTTTTTCACGTTAAAATCAGGTAATTTGTTTTTTTTTTTTATTTTAGTATTATTTATTCATCCAGAATTCTAGGGGGAGTCTAGATGGCCTTGTTCCTACGCAAATGCGGATATCCTTTATCAATGTGCTAAGAAGGTGCCATAATTGGTACTAGAGCTATAATTGGTACATCCACCCTACCTAGATGGAATGCTTTGCGATGAGGCGACGCGGTTGACTGGACCATTTGATGGGACGCCAGAATATTCAAATTCCTGCCACGGCAATAAATTTTCTCTTTTTCCGGATCGTTATGCTTTCTCCGTTACTTTTTCACGATTTTTGTGGGCAGGACGGTCACTATCGCGACACGGTCGAGCATATTTCCCTAGAGACCAAGAGAATTCGTAAAATGTTTTTCCTTATTGAAAAAGTAAATGAAGTCAAATATTGCGAGTTTCTTGCAGCAATTATTCATTTCTATCCCTATCAATTGTTTAAGCATTGGTCTTTATTGATGATATTTGTTATGTTACTAAACATATTTGTTTAAAAGCGTCTAAAGGCCATTCAAAAGATAAAGCTCTTCAATTCCTACATACTGCGTAAATTTGTTTATTGTTCATCATACACACTGATGTTCATTCTGTTCAGAGTCAGAAAGAATTTATTTTATTAATGTCGAGGGGCCTGCCTTAGCCGAGCGGTAGCAGTCCGCGGCTACAAGCAAAGCTATGCTGAAGGTGTCAGGGTTCGATTCCCGGTGCGGTCCAGAATCTTTTCGCAATGGACATTTTCTTAACTTCCCTGGGCATAGAGTATCATCGTACCTGCCACACAATATACGAATGCGAAAATTGGCAACTTTGGCAAAAGGAGCCTTTGAAAGCAGTTGATAACTGTGGAAGTGCTCATAAGAACACTAAGCTGAGATGCAGGCTCTGTCCCAGTGAGGACGTTAATGCCAAGAAGAAGAAGAAGGAAGAATTTATCCTAAGGAAACAAACCAAAGCTTCGACCCAGATTAAACCAGACTCACAACATTCTGACATACTCAGAGCAAACAATGTATATATTGTTGCATCAAACAGGTCCTCCATTCATCTGCCCGGCTCATAATCCGAAAGCCTAACATAGCACATAGTTGGACAGACAAAGATCAGATTAAAGATGTTGCCAAACAGTTGCAAATGAAATATAAAATCTCATGTTGCCCTTTCCCATTACCATATACATCATGATGGTTGCCACCCATTTGCCCGGGTAGACGCAACAAGTGCACGCAGGAAGATATCATCAAGCAAGGCACAGCAGGGAAACCATATCGTTGACAATGGTTTGCTTACAGGAGAGTGAATACAATATACATAGAGACATAGAGGCCAACTCGAATGGCTGACGGAAAAGAGCATTTGGAGTAAGGATGTTGGTTTGTCTGGCTTATGGGAAGTACGCAGTCTCTGGTGATTAAAGGAAGGATAAAATGGTGGAAGTTTATGCGCTTTGATCCTTGCAAAGAATGAAAGGTTGATATAGAATTCAATAAAGTACACTTTTGTAGTGAAAAATTAAAGAAAGAGGACAATCTGAGATTGCATAAATCTATCAGACACGGCTTATCTACAATAATTTTGATTGATGTACATCAAAATGTAGAAAAGATATAAACGATTGAAGAAATTAAGTCCATGTAGGATTTCTAAAATTACAAATAAATATAGATGCCAAAACATTTTCGAATTCTTCCTATAAACACATATAAGTCTAGGAGAGTTTTGTGGAACGCATAAAAATTTGTTACACGTAACAGTTGATAAGTAGTCAAATGTCAATGTCGTCATGTGAACTACTGTTCAGTTTACTGAAGTTTACTGAAGCAAAGTGATTGGACGTTAGCTTCTGCAGGATTTTTGTCTGGTTTTTAAAATTGGAACAACCTTAGCATTTTTTCCATTTGTCAGGAAAGTATGCCAACTGAAAACATTTGTTAAATATATTAACTAAGAATGATAAGCTACTTTCTGGGAGTTTCTTGGGCTTTCATATCTTTTGATTTTTTTTTTAATAATAGTTCTCACTTCTTTCAAATCAGTCTCCCAGGAATTTCAGAAAACCTTCTCCTGATTGCGAGTGTTTTCGAAGTTCTGAGGAACTTGATTTTCTATTGAACTAGTCAGTTAATTAAATGACACGCAATTACTTAGTAAAAAATATTTTCTCCTTTCAAGGCCGGAATTGGTTTCTGAGGTATCTTCAATTTTTTTGATTATTTCCAAAAGGGCTAATAGCCAGGGGTCCAGTTGAGATCTTTTATTTTCAAAATTTTTGTTTCTCAATTGAGAAAAACGTTTTATATTTCTTTTTGTAGATCCTGCCATATATTTTTGTAGTAGAATCGCGAGTTCGTTGAAATTGCCTTCTTCTAAAGTTTTTCAGACGGATCAAGAGTTTAAGATCATCGTCTATAATCATGAATTCGAATCACTTCACATATAGGTATTGCAATGCCCCATGCTATAACAATGGAATTTGTTAAAGTTCAAGAGCCTTGTCAATGTCAATGTTTGTGAAGAAATTTAAACATCAAGATAACTCACCGTGTTGTTTCATTTGTATTCCAGTCGGCTTAAAAATAATTGAATGGAGCTGATAGGAATGAGAATCGTTTCATTGATTATTTGAAATGGTAACAGGGACATGAAAGGACAAATGTCGGTTAAGTCCAAATCAATCGTAGAAGTGTTTCTAGAAGAGGGGAAAACAAGTAGGACTATCAGGGTATTGAATGGAGAAATTATACTGAAGAGCACTCATCGTGCCGTTGGAATTACTTTGCGAATTATTCCATGAGCGATGTTTTGCATTAAAGTCACCAATGAAAACAATTTTAAGGTCGTTGCGAGTCAATTTCCGCAAGTTCCGTCTTCAGTTTCTACTGAAAACTTTTGCGATTAGCCGGATCACTTCGGCGCAAAGCAAAAAATAGACAAATTCACAGAATTTTTGCTGTTCACCTATTTGTAATTCTAGAAATAGACGAGGAATTAAGAACAAGCTCACTTATTGTAAAGGCATGCAGTTCGGTCTAATTCTGTCAATTTTTTTTTTAAATAAAATTGACTTGGAAAGGATATTAATATAAGGGACATTCAAATTTTTAAATATATGTTGATAACAAAAGTTGATCCAACGAATGATCCTAAGGACAGGACTGGTAGTAGATTTATTTTTAGAGACTTGGTTTCTATTTCAAAGTAAGTCTCTAAAATGTCTCTATATTCAATGGAAGATCTCTAAAGTATCTTTTTAAAATGAACTTCAAAGTCTCTTCTTTACTTATTCTGCTTGAATTCGGTTGATGCAAAATTGCACAGGCTCCAAAGAAACCTTAAGAGAATATAATGGGTTCGAATTATTCAAGAATTTCGTCTCAGATTCTCCTAAGAAAAGCTTCGATTATAGTAGTGATTTTGTTTAGAATACTTTCATGGTCTTCTACAGAGATTCGAAGAATGCTAAGAAGCATTTCTCTAGAATTTGCTCCAGGGAAATCTTTTGATAACTGCTTTTCAACCCCCCACCACCCTCCTGAAAATCGCAGGCCCGTCCCCCCATAACCCTAACGTAATTAATGGACGTTCCCTTGGTACTCTAAAAGATCTTCCACAAAGATTCTTACAGAATACTTCCGAGGAAATCCTAAAACATTTATTCCAGTGTGTTTGAAAAAATAGCTTAAGGTTTTCTTGGAGGAAAACCTGCTGAAATTCCTCCGTCTGTTCATGTGAATTCCTTCAAGAATTCTTACCAAGTTCCCTCCCAGAAATCCAACATTTCATGAGGGTCTTCGAACAAAATCTATTCATTGGGATTTTTTGCATGTTATCCAAAATATTAATCCTGCAGTTTAACCAAATAATTCTTAAAAAAATTCTTGGGCAATCACCACCGTATATTTATATACATTTACTCTCTTTTTTATTTCGACAGTCAGCTATTTTTACTTAGAGGAAAGGTATCCAATATCGGCAGATAGAGATATGTTTGCCAAACTAAGTGTAATTGTGGTAACATTGTGCTAAAGGATTATGTTGCCGCATTCTGTACACGGGCGCATTACCAATTCAATGCCGGATAATAGAGATATGGCGAGGATAAGTGTGGTGTATTGAACTAGTAAGATTGTGTGGCTTGTGGATGCTACAAAGGTCATTAGCCAAATACTTCAGTTTACTTGTAGCGTAACTGTAGTATAAATGGTAATGCGTCCGTGTACAGAATGGAAATTGTGGGTTCAAGTCCGCGCCCGCTACATAATCTTTTAGCACAATATTTTCACAATTACAGTTTAATTTGCAAACATATGTCTATCTACCGACATTGGATACCTTTCCCCTAAAAGTTTATTTATATATTCACAGCAGATTATGATACAGTACGTTTCTCGAGAAACCTCATTAGAAAATTCTGTGGAATGTCTATCCCGATATCTAGCAAATTATCAAGGAAATCCTTTTAAGAATCCAGGAGTTATTTCGGAAATCCTTGTTCATTAAGGTGGCTTCAAATCTTATCCAACTTTTAACAGAGGTTACTCATGGATTTATTTTCCAGAAAATTTACTTGGCATTTTCCATAGACACATTCCTTTAAAAAAAATTAAGACTAACTTGAGAAAATCTCAAAGAATAACTGGAAGAAATTCTGTAGAAATCTTATAAGGAAGCAATCTTTAGAGCACTTGCTGGAGGCATCTTTAGAGAAATCCCTAGTTGAAAATCTTATATTAATCCTAAAAGACAGTTTAAAGAAAATACCTAGAAATTTCTGGAGAAGTTAGTGATTGAATTTTTCGAAGGCATTTTGACCGAGAATCTTGGAGGATGTCCAGCGAAATCGATGGATGCATAAAATCTTGTCGGACTTTCTTAAAAAAAAAAATTGAAAAAATTTTGGAGGAATTCAGATGATTTATTGAATCAATCGTAGAGTAATTTCGTTTCTGTGGTTCTCTTTGGGAAAATCCAGGTGAATTTTTGAGATACCCTAAACAAAATTCTTGAAGAAATTCCTTTGAGAAATAATCACTGAATGAATATGCCTTGGAAAATTCTGGAAGTAATTATCTGAATATTCGGGCAAATTCCTGTATTATTTCTGATTAAAATTCCTAGAAAAAATCATGAACAAACCCATACAGTAATAATCGTTGTAATATCACGAGGAATTCTCAAAAAAAGTCTTAGATCTTATATTATTATCTTTATTAACGAGATTTTCAGCCCATCTTAGTATCTTAGGGAAATGTCTGCTCTGATGCTATGAAGAATCAATTCTATCTCCTGGCTTCTTTTAGGTATTGTTTTGTTTTTTTGGCTCCTGTTTGTCTCTTTTCGGCGATTTTTTTGTCGTTCCTCAAGTCTCTTATTTCTGTAATAGGTCTTCAAATTCCTATTTTAAACGCAGTCGGTCGCACCAGGCCGAAATTTTGGTGAAAACAAAAAATTCTTTCTTAATCTTTGAAATAACGGACTGGCATGAAAATGAGAGCATAAGAACCAAAAAGGGGTCGAGACAAAAACCAAGTTTTAAGAAAATCCAGCAATTTTTTCATTTTACACTAATTGTGTGGGAGTCAAAACTAAGGTCGCGTCTTCTAGGAAACTATGTTATTATTTCTGTTGAGCGGGAAAAATCGGCTTAATTTTTCGTTAGATTGCTAAGAAAAAGAAGAATTTACTCAGCTCAAAACCGACCAAAATGTCACTTACACCCCGTTTACGTTTAACCTTCTCAATATGGTAACATTCAATTCCCAGTCCAGAATTAATTATTCTTACAGTGGAAAATTTGAGGAATTTCATTATGTTACTGCTACGAAACAACGTTCATCTTGTTTTCTTGCATGCAACAAAAAGCATTTAAATCCGGTATAGTATAGTTAGGTTTTGCAATCATTTATATACAGAATGGCATTACCCAGAGGCCGACAAGATTTTTGAACAGTTCCTTATGAAGTTTTCAACGATTTCCTCAAACGTTCGTGAAGTAGAAGAATTTTGTGCAATTCTCTGAGGATCGTTCTCGAAGAAATCTTCATTGTACTCTTGAGAACAACACAGTTATGGCAGTGATTTTTGATGATAAATTTTCTCAGCTTCTTGTTTCTAATTGCTATTATGGACATTTTTTTCAAGCTTTTCAACGGTGTTTTGGAAATGATGTTTTAGTAGGCTCCTGGATAGATTCTTAGTGGACTAACTGAACTTCAGTTGATCTAGGAAGAATTTCTTGTATTATCTGTTGATTAATTGCAGACAAAATTTTTGAGTGTGTCTGTCATTGATATCTGGTGTTTCATAATTAAATCTTTGGAAAGTTTGATGATCATAGGGAGACATATAACCAGAGGTAGGTACATTTTCCATTGTGATTTGCCGTTAATGAAGAGATGGAATTGAAATTACTTGGGGCGACATAAGCATGGGTATTTTTATTTGAATTGAAGTAACCGACTCATGTGAAGAAAATCTGAAGAAAAGGATATTGAAATGTATCTGCGCCAACACTAGAATAAGCATTTCCATTTGAATTGAAAAGATTCGAATGGTTACTCGTCGGGAAGAAAATAAGTTTGTGAGTGAGTATGGTTTAAATTTATCTGATAGGGTATGGCAAGCATTCATTACTAGAAAATTTATTGTTGGAAATCCCGCCAACGAAAAACGTTGCCGTTCAATCTGCCTGGTACGAGCCTCAACGATTCGGTTTGCACGAAGGGCAATTGCAAGAGTAAGACTCATGATTGCCTCCGCAATTTGCGCACACAAAGGTTCTGGTATCTTCCTTCATAGGACACACTTCCTTAATGTAAGGAAATTTCCGCAATCATTAATTTAGCATCCATGCGGCAATATTTTGTACCATGACTCCACTTTTTGGCACCGACGGCACTGAGGAGGATTATGAAATTTTTGTTTCCAAGTTGGAAATGGAAAATTGTTTCCCATGTCACACGGACATTGGAACATAAGTCTTGCTTTTTCTGAAGTTTTTATATTATTTAGAACACTTTGTTAAAGTGAATTAAGTAATATTCTTGAGAAAGCCCTTTCCGAACAATGCCAGATTGGGTTTCTCTTTTTTCATAATTGATTACATGGATCGGGGAAAACCCAAGTAATTTATTAATTCCATTTTTGATCTTTTCAGGTTACTTTTCAAGACGACTTTTGAACAAACGTTCAGTTTTGTCGTCATAAGTAAAAAAATGTGCTTCTTCACTTCAAGATATTTGAGAAGAAGTTCGCGATTTTTATGAATTTCCGGCAAAACGAGACATATATTTGTAATAAGGAAACCTTTATTCCTCTAATGGAGTTCAAGATTTCCTGCCTAGATCCTCTAAATTCGGAACAACTGACCACGATAGGCGGCACACTTTGTTTCCTCACTTGAATCGCCTCACAGCCTGAGCCAGAGGCTGCTTTGATTTGGTGTTCTGAAAATTTGTCTTTAGCATCGAACTGATTGCTCAATGCAATTATCAAAATTATCCATTTCACCCTTGGAAGAAAGTTCGCAGAAACGTCCTTTCTTCCATTCTTGACCCGTTTAGTGGCAGTTTTAAATCCCACTTTTTGGAAGGAAGTTGGGAATTCAGAGATCCACCCTTCCTTTTGTTAGTAGTGGTAACCATGTTTACTGAATTAAACGAAAGAAGAAGTGGCCTTGAGAAGTGAGGTTTTTTTCTCAAGAAGGATTACCCGCTAGCTTTTGCTAACGGGTTCAACGAAAAATCGAAGCCTGCGGATTTTAATCAGGATCAATAGTACGATGCGCACTGACAAATTAGAGTTAATATGGAAAACAGTTATGCTTATTCTATCTATTTTTGAACAGGGTGATTTTCCATTTCCCATTGCAAAGATGCATTCACTAGTTCTGTGGTTTTCTCAGAGTTTTGAGTCAGTCATCTTTGCATTGCCCATTACCACTCTGCACTTCACCATCTTGATTGCTAATACGATGCAACAGATAAATCATTCACCAATGATTTATAGTTTGGTATATGAATGTAAACGTCGCATTCAATCCACAGGTGATCGTATGCCGTGACGTTACCGCTTTTGCATCTCCGTAACATACCATTCTGAACAAGAAGAAGAAGAAGAAGAAATAAGAAGAAGAAAACAGCATCAACATCTTTTTGGAGCAGGTCCACTATATATGATCCCAAACACGTGCCTGCCGAAGTCCATCAACAGCAACAGGCGCATAGTGGTCGCATTCCTTACAAATGTCGGCCAAAAACTAAATTAAGCATTTTTTATCATTTTGTTAACAACATATTACAATGAATTGCCCTAGCAACTCAACCTAGCATAACCTAGATATATAACGCATTAACCGTGTAATAGAAGATTGCAACGAATTTTGTCTAAAATTGTTAATAATTTTATTCGAGATTTGTTCCAATGTTTCAGATATTGGATATTTTTTGTAGGCTCATTTAGTAGTAGACCAGGGAGGGAACTTCAGAAACATTTTTCAAAATGTTATTTTGAATTCTCTGCAGAGCTTTCTTCCTTGTATAACAACAGCTAGTCCATATTGGCACAGCATACAAAATGACTGGCCTGAACATTTGTTTGAAGATCAAAAGGTTGTTCTTAAGACAAAGTTTTTGATTTTCTATTTAATAAGTGGAAAATTCGTTTTTTTACTACTTTTAGCTAGCTTTGGACCACTTTGGGGCGGTACAAATCAAAGCTGGGACTCCCACGGGACCAATGGCCCAGCGACGACACATCAACCCGCTCGAGTTCATTAGCCGAATGCAAACATATGCGCTCAATTTCTCACTTTCGATTTTTGGCGCCATGCCCACCCCGGGACCCCGATCACCATGAGCCCGCTCGCTCAGTGGCAGTTTGGTGACGACGCAGCCCTCACTTGTTCATTGCCACCTGATTCTCTAATGGAGATTCCGGAGTTGAGTGGAAAGCCGACTGCTACATTATTGTGCTGACAAATTTGAATTCCAACTTGTTTTTTTTTTTTTTTTTTTTTTTTTTTTTTTTTTTTTTTTTTTTTTTTAATTTCTTTATTAGTATCATTCCAAACATTACATTCATTTCTTATATTTAGGTGTTCTGTGTTATTTGACAACACTATCATCCTAATTTGGTAAAACAAATTTAAGATTTTATTAACATTTTGTTAACAACATATTACATTTCATTTGCCGTAGCAGTTCAGTTTTTTTACAGGTGAGTTGATTTCACCTGCTTATAAGAGAAAAAAAAAAACGTTTTTAATATACTTAACCTAACTTAACCTAAACATATAACGCATTAATCGTGGCAATAGAAGATTGTAACGATTTTTGCCTGAAATTATTAATGATTGTATTTGACATTTGTTCCAATGTTTCAACATTGGATATTCTATGTAACTCATTGGTACTATACCAGGGAGGAAGCCTCAGAATCATTTTCAAAATTTTATTTTGAATTCTCAGCAGAGCTTTCTTCCTGGTATTACAACAGCTAGTCCATATTGGTACAGCATACAACATGGCTGGCCTGAAAATTTGTTTGAATATCAAAAGCTTGTTCTTAAGACAAAGTTTTGATTTTCTATTAATAAGGGGATAGAGACATTTTACATATTTGTTACATTTGGCTTGAATGCCCTCAATGTGATTTTTGAAAGTTAAATTCTTATCTAGCATGAGCCCTAGATACTTAACTTCATCTGACCAATTTATTGGAACCCCTCTCATCGTGACAACATGTCTACTTGAAGGTTTCAAATAAAGAGCTTTTGGTTTATGTGGGAATATTATTAGTTGAGTTTTGGAAGCATTAGGAGAAATCTTCCATTTTTGTAAGTATGAAGAAAAAATATCCAAACTTTTTTGCAATCGACTACAGATGACACGCAGGCTTCGTCCTTTGGCGGAGAGGCCTGTGTCATCCGCAAACAAAGATTAATTCCAACTTGTTGATTTTGTTAGTTGATTGTCATGCCTAAATATTTGCGTAAACAGCGATGAATAATGTTTTGATTTAGAACATGGCTGTGCTGCAGTTGTGCATTTACCTGGGAGAGCAACATGAAGTACTATTGCAAATTTAATTTTAAATTCAAAAGCTGAAAACTCATTAAACCGTTCAACATTCTGCTATCGGCAGCGTTAATAAAATGCTAGAAGCACTTCCACAGTTAATAATTGAGAGATTATTTTTGTTGCCAAAGTTGCCATTTTTATTTGTGGAGTTTCGTTCTGCATAACGCGCGTCTGCATACAATGTATACCGTTTTGTTTCAAACTCCGAATATGACGCATATTTCGAACAGTGGCAATTTACTGCATCAGAATAGATATATTTTCAAACTTTTAAATATAGATGACTCGAATGATAGAAGAATGTATCATCAAGTGAAGAAATTTGTGTGGTTTTTTTGAAAAAATTGCTTATAAAGTTAAGTATTCATATGTTCGGAATTTGAGACAAAGCGGTACTCACTTGATGATACTTGCTACAAAACTAGATGAATATGCAAAGCAAAGATAAAACCATCATATAACATAACTATAACCTGTTCGGATCTGTTTGGATAACTGCCGTGTATAATAGAAAAGCTGTTCAATTTATGTAATAATTTTAATTCATGATGTAGCACTCAAACAAAAGAGTATCATTACATAAAAACCCGTAAAACTATCAAATAATATGTGGCTATT